>NW_020954594.1:2800311-2812980 GCF_900497805.2 Vombatus ursinus
TGTGTTGAGCAGATGGGGGCTGGTGCCACCAGAATTTCTGCAAGGGTATTTAAGGGAGTCACAGAATCAGACAGTTGGAAGATTTCCATGGCCATTTAGTATAATCCATTTGTTATTGAATCATTTCAGATGTGTCTAACTCCTCATGACTCCATTTAAGGTTTTCTTGGCAAAGATACTGGAGTGGTTTGCCATTTCCTCCTCCAGCTCATTTTACATTTGAGGCAAACAGGATTAAGTGACTTACCCAAAGTTACACAGCAAGCCTCTGATGCCAGATTTGAACTCAGGTCTTCCTGGCTCCAGAACAGATGCTTTATCCACTGTACCACCTAGGTACCCCTAAATAGGTGCTTAATCAATGTTTATTGACTATAGACTATCTGAACTATGCTGACTAATCTTATTCTTTAGTGAAGGAATATCTGGCAGCAGTCATTAGCATGCTACATGGAACACTATGAATGCCAAACTAAGGAGTTTAGACAATGGGGAGTCATTGAAAGCTTTTGAGCAAGGCAGTTGCTGGGAATGAATGTTAGACTATGAACCTGGCAACTATATATATGATAGATTGGAATAGGAAAACACTATAGGTAGGAAGAACAGTTAGAAGAATGTTGTACATGAGTCCAGGTGAAGAAATAATTAAGGCTTGAAGTAAGATGGTGGAAGCAGGAGTAGAAATAGAGAGGAAGGAAGAAATTAAATAATATCTAAGGATTTTTTTCCAATTCTAACATTTTAGAGTGCTATAATTATTATTAGGATCAGCGAGGTGGTTCAGTGGATAGAATACTGGACCTGGAGTCAGGAAGACCTGAGTTCAAATCCAGCTTCAGACACTCTGTTTGCCTTAATCCACTGGAGAAGGAAATAGTTAATCACTCCAGTATCTTCGACAAGAAATTCCCATGGGCAGTGTTGGTATGCTTTGGTCCACAGGGACACAAAAAGTGAGACACCACTGAACAACAACAATAATTATTATTATTGTTATAATAATATAATTATTATATAATATAATATAATATAATAATATAATTATTATATAATAATTATATTATTATAATGAAAACATTGTCCCCAAAAACACGAGTCAGGGAACTGGAATATAGGATATAGAATGTGGCACCAGAACCAAGGACAAATCTTACTCTCTCACAGCTGCAGCATGTTGGTGCACTGCTATGGTGGACAGAGCACTGATCGAGGACTCTGGAAACCTGGGTTTGAATCCCACTGCTGACCCTCACCAGCTGTGTGACTATAGGTAAGTCTCTTTAACTCTCTGAGCTTCATCATCTGAGCTTATCCATGAAATAGAGAAGATACCATCTGAACTACCCACATCATAGAGTTGTTGTGAGGAGGGCGCTTTGAAACCATCGAAGTGCTAGAGATACATGAGCTATTATTATTAGTGATAAGAATCATTTTCAAGGAGATGAGGAAATTGCTAGCTCTGTCTGAGGGATTTGAGATCTGGAGATAATTTCTTTACAAATCCTTCATAACTTGGCTCCGATCTATCTTTCCAAGCTTGTTAATGCATTACTGCCCTTCAGGCACTCTGCACTCTAGCCAAACTGGCCTTATTACCATTTCTCACACATACCATTCCATCTCCTGGCCCCAAGTCTCCACCACGCGTTCTCACTTCTACTTCTTTCTTAGCATCCTTCACAGTTCAGCTCAAATGCCACCTCCTACATGAAGCCTTTCCTAACCCCTTCCAGATGCTATTGACTTCCCCTTCCCAAATTAGCTAATATTAATTTTGCATGAATTTTATACATACCTATATGAGTGTATGGTAGCTAGGTGATATAGTGGAAAGAGTGCTGGGCCTGAAGTCAGGAAGACTCATTTCCTGAATTCGAATCTGGCCTCAGACACTTACTCGATGTGCGACCCTGAGCAAGTCACATAACCCTGTTGGCCTCAGTTTCCTCATTTGCAAAATGAGCTGGAGAAGGAAATGGCAAGCCATTCCAGTGTCCTTGCCAAGAAACTCCAAATGGGGTCACAAAGAGCAGGACACAACTGAAAAAAAAAAAAAAGACTGAACAACATATGAGCAGATGTTATTATGTTTCCTTGCCAAAGAGAATGCAGACTCTTTGAGGGCAGGAACTCTTTTTTATTTGTATTTGTATCCTCAGAACAGTGTCTAGCACACAGTAGGTACCTAATAAATGTTCATTGATTGATTGGACAGAAAACTGGTCTTGTAGTAAGAAGACCTGAATTTGAGTGCTAGCTCACTTATACCACTTATAGTTGTATGACACTAACAAGTCAATTAATTTCCCATGCATCTATTTTTCCATCTGTAAAACTGGTATGATAATACTTACAAAACCTGCCTCTCAGAGGAAAATGCATTGTAAACCTTAAAGCACTTCTAGAAATGTGAGTGATAGATGATGATGATAATGCTGATAATGATTAAGGATCAATTGAGTGCCCACTATGTGAAAGCATTGTAGGCATGGGGAAAATACAAAAGAAATAGAAGATATTTTTACTTCTGTCCAGGACCTTATATTCTAGTCAGGCCCATCGCCTCCCCCCACCACACGTGCGTGCGCACGCGCACATACACACACACACTCACACACAGACACAATTAGTTAATACAAGGCAGAGTAAGTATCAAAATGAGTGGCACAGACAGTGTGTAGCCTGCCAGGCATGATTCAGACTGGTCTTGTACAACAAGCTCAACATCAAAATAAAATGAGATACTGGAGGAACATTTGATGGTTGACCCTCAGAAACAACTCTAGCTGTAGAAGAAGAAGGAAATTCATAGCAGAGCAAGGCTCTTCAGTGAGCATACCGCCTTGATTCAGCTGAGTGCCCGGAGCTCGGACCAGGGCTGATCGTGGTGGTTTGCCAGTCAGTAGCTTGAGGGAGAAGTCAGGTGACTCCTCATGCCCTGACTTTTTGTGTCTGGGACAATGGGAAGCCTATAGCCTGAGCCTTTAGGTCCTTGAGATGACTCAAGTACGGCTTCAGTAACTTTTCAGGAAAAGCTAGTTTAGTCTGCATAGCATAAAGCCTTAGATGTGATATTGCCCCTATTATTTTTAGTAAGAGGATAATTATAAAGGCATTTCCAGAAAGACCATACTCAGAAGTATGGGGTAGCTTATGTTTGTTCTGCATCTCTTAAAATACACCTACCTCTCTGTCACATGTGCAGGATGTAAAAACTTCCACTATATGTTCAACACTTCAATTTGGCCATTTCTAGGTCCTTCACATATTAGGTTATTTTTGTTGTTGTTCAGTCATTTTCAGTCACGTCCAATTCTTTGTGACCCCATTGGGAGTTTTCTTGGCAAAGATGCTAGAGTGGCTTGCCGTTTCCTTCTCCAGCTCATTTTATAGATGAGGAAACTGAGGCAAACAAGGCTAAGTGACTTGCTCAGGGTCACATAGCTAGTAAGTGTATGTGACCAGATTGGAACTCAGGAAGATGAGTCTTCCTGACTCCAGGCCTAGCACTCTATCCACTGCGCCACCAACTACCTTATTAGGTTATATAGCAATGGATATTAACTGAACCCCCTAGTGTTTACAGTACAAAATAAAAAATACACACAGACCCTGTTCTCAAATAACTTATCAAATAGAAAGAAACCTCAGACAAACAAAAGCATGACATCCACCAAAATGAGAATATGTATTGCACCTCCCTCAGTAGAAATTCACTTAAAGAATTTGAACCTAACTTAAGACTTTATGAATTTAGTCTCAAATCCCCTTTAAAAGATATCCTTTCCAAGATTACAGAGTTTGAGAGTTCTATGCCTTCATCTTATTAGAGCAAAAACTCACAGTTGCATAGTACTTTAAGGTGACATGTTGTAGCCTGATGATAGAAGATCAAGGAAGGTCCCTTATCTTGGCTCCAAAATGGAGAATCTGGAAGTGCAAGTGTTTCCATTACAGTATGTGATGATATCAGCCCTTTCTGGTTTCCCAGTTAAGTGAAACTTCTAAAGCCAAAGTAAGTAGCTCCCTGGCTCCCTCAGTGCACCATTGGCCACAGGGGCCAAATGCTAAGTGTATTGGACAATCCTGTCAAGTCCAAGCATGAAGTCATTCATACAAAGTTGATCTCCACATGAGCTATTCAGGTTTGGCTCCGTGCAAAGCTCTTTCCCCCTGCCAGGGCTCAGTAGGGGAAGGGGTTGGCTGTGGTTCATAGGAGGTAACATCACAATCGTGGTGTTTGCCCAGCCAGACTATTCCCCTGCTGAGCCCTGGCCTGAGCCCTGGCCACATGTCCTAGAAATATATGCTGTTGGTCATGAGGGAGATTGGTTGAGCAAGTATCACTGGCCCACTGGAAACCCATCCCCACTACTGAAACGGGCAGCCTTTCTTTCCCTACCACTCAGAATAATCTGTCTCATGAAATAGAGTCCCTTGTACTTGAATGTATTCAAGCAGAGGCTGGATGATTGCTCACTTATGTTGTTAAAAGATTCAGGCACTAGATCAAGGGTTGATTTAAGATTCCTTCTAATTTAGAGTCCCTGCTTTGTTAGGGAAAACAATTCAAAGGGTTTGCCCTTCTGAGGAAGGGTCAGTAGCACCATCCTTATGCAGAGAAGAGAGCATTTCTATTATTGCTGGCAAAAGGAGAAAATCTCACTCCAGGAATGTCAATGTGGAGAAAGGCCATTGGACCAGAGAAAATCTGTGAAGGACCTGTGAGGCTCACCAAGGTTTGCTTATTAATGTCCCTCCTCTTAAATCTGCTATGAGCCAATCACTTCTTTGGAAGGCCCTGTCAGTGCCAGACTCATGACCAGCTTCAATTACTATTTCAACTGGTAACAGCTGCCAAATCAGTGAAGGAGCATTGAGTTGGAAGATTTTATGATGATTTCCTAGTCAAATGTTGAACAGCCTTAAGCATGATAAGACCCTTGGGTCTTGTAGAATGAGCTGAGAACTTAGCTAGACCAGACCTGAACAGGAAAGGCCCCTAATATAAGCATCTGTTTAAAGGCCCAGCTTAATGAAGATTAATTAGAACGTATGCACGTATCACAGTGAGGGAGTATTTTAGAACTCTTACTGCAGCCAAGCACACCTGAGCCTGTAGGCCAAGCCAAGAGAAAGCATTCATATCAGAGCTAAGGGGCTAAAATAAATCCCCAATTAAGTTTTGCTTCAAAAAGAAAACTCTTCCCCCATAAATACAGTCATAGAATTTCAGGATTGGAAAGAAACTTCAGAGGCCTCTAGCCTAACTCTCTACTAATCCTCTTCTCTACAATCTGCTTAACGACTTCTTGTGATAGGGAACTCAGTACCTTCCAGCCAGCCCATTTCAATTCTCAACAACACTAATGTGTAAGAAGCTTGTTCTGATTTTTATTTTTTGTTTTTCCTTTATATTGTGCTGAAATTGACCTCTTTGAAACTCTCCCCCATTCTCCATTTATCTTAGTTCTGATGTCCAGGGACAAGTAGAACAAATCTACCCTTTCTTTCATTTGACAACCCTTCAAATATTTTAGGATAGCTACCACATCTCCTGTAAGTTTCTTATTCAGTTAACACATCACTAACTCCAGACTCATAAATGCACAGATGTGAGTCTCCTCAACATATTGGCTACCCGACTCAGTTCAGGCTCCAGCTTGTCACTATGTTCCCTATAAGGTGAAGACTTGGGGGTTTCAGTGGACTACAATATGAGTATAAATCAGTAGTATAACATGGCATGAAAAAAATAGTTAGCATAACCTTAGACCGCATTAGGAGAGGGCATAGAGTCTCCCTAGTAAAGATGATCACCTTGTTCTGCACTGGCCTTAGCAGACTTTGTCTAGAACTTTTTTGTTGTTGTTGTTTAAATCTAGGCACCTATTTTTGGGAAGAATATTTCAAATGCACTTATGGCACTGAGCACACATGCAGAGGATTAGGAGTGGACTGAAGAGGGTGCCATGTAAGAACTGATTTAAAGAACTAAAGATGCTTATCATGGAGAAGGGAAGGCTTAGGGGGAACATGATAACCTTTTTCATGAATCTGAAAGGTTCTTTCAGAGAAGACACATTAGCTGTGTGGCTTTGTGCTGGGGATAAGCCATAGGTTGGGGCTATAGAGAAGTCGATTTCAGCTCAATGCAAGGCAAAATAGCTTAACAACTAGGGATACCTAAAAATGGAGCAGGCTGTCTCTGGAATTAGTGGGTTTCTCCTTTCTAGAAATCTTCCAGCAGAAGCTAGAAGCTCATTTGTCTGAGATAGTGTAGAGGAAACTCCCATTCATATACAGGTGGTGTTGTTTGTCCTTTGTTCTTGAAGAGGGCCAATGGTATCATAAAAGTGCTGTCTTGGCCTGCATGTAAATCAGATTTAAGTGAAACAGGGCTGTGCAAAGACACCAGACTCACTTTCTCCTCCGGAGCTATCTGGATCCAATGCCAAAATATAGCTCAGGACAGCTGGAGATAGCCCAGGATGCAGTAGGAGCCTTTTTAAGCTAAGGTCTTTCCTAGATCTCAGTTTGTCTGAAGCAACACCCATTCAATGATTAAGGCTAGGTAAGAAATGAGGCAAAAAATGGCCTCTTTCACCTACTGAAAAAAATAATCAGTCTGAGAGGGGAAGACCCTGAGAGTTTCTGGCCAAAACAGAAACAATTGCTATTTACACTCACTCTGGGCCATCAAAATCCAATGACTGGGGGCAGCTAGGTGGCACAGTGGATAGAGCACCAGTCCTGAAATCGGGAGGACCTGAGTTCAAATCCAGCGTTAGACCAAACACTTGACACTTACTAGCTGTGTGACCCTGGCAAGTCACTTAACCCCAATTACCTGAAAAACAAAACAAAACAAAAAAAAAAAGACAATGATCAAGTGAGTCTTGGGCTGATGTTTCAGATGGCCCTCATTTGGGGACATGTGTTGAACCCTCAAATTCTTTTCTACATCTGAGACCCTGGGCTTCCATATTTACATTGTTCTTGTACAAGACATTATGACCCTTAGAATCCACTCTATAGCTATAAAATGCATTGTTTCCAACGACTTGGAAATTCTTAAAGCCTGGTCCTAGAGGTCTCTAATTATCCCATATGCAGCACTGTTCTGGTAAATGTTTAACTGGTTCTTAAAAAAAAAAAGGCATATACAACATACTTTCAAATTTAATCTGCATTATAAATATTTTCTCCATCACTTCCTTAAATCTAGATAATCAACAAAACAATAAATCAAACTATTGATTTGTATTTTTGCCAGTTTCCAAGTTATAAATGCTCACACTGAAAATTTAACAATCAGCTTTCACAAGCCAATTCAAGCTGGCTTCAGCACACCCTATGTCATCTGACTATTTCAAGTGACTCCATAATATTCATATTTATAATAGGACAATGGCTAAGCTTTTGTTTGGAAGATTCATTAACACTGGAATCACAGTGTGTCAGAGCTGAATGGGCCCTTGAGGATCTTCTAGTCCAAACAAGCATGTTTTAGAGATGAACACATGGAGAATCCTAGAGAGGCTATGATTTGACAAAAACTGGAACTGAATTTTGACAGAACTAGAACTCAAACTTGAGTCTTCAGACTCAAAATTCAATATTCTTTCTACCACATCATGCTGTGATCAGAGTTCTTTTCGATTCACTGGCTATATAGATTTTGTTTACTCCTGTGTTCTATTAATATTTCACTAATTAAAATACACATATGAATGGAGCCCAACTTCTAGCCCTCACAGTCTAATTGGGGAGAGATCATAGAACAAACAATGCATAAACAAGCTATCTACAGGATAAATAGGAAATACTCAGCAGAGGAAAAAGCACTAGAATTAAGAGGAGTTAGGAAAGACTTCCTGTAAAAGGTGAGATTTAAACTGGGACTTGAAGAGAGCCAGGAAAGCCAGGAGGCAGAAGAGGGAAAGCATTCCAGGCATGGGGGACACCTAAAGAAGGTAGCCAGAGCCAGGACATGGAGCATCTTGTTTGAGGAACAGTAAGAGGGCAAGTACCAGAGAATATGGGGCAGGGGGAGAAGGCGGGTAAGGGAGAGGCAGTGATAAGGCATAAGACTACACCGTACTTGTTATTTATTACAAAGAAAGCATTTGACTTGGTTCAGGAATATGCAACTCTAAAGGCTCTTCTGCAATAAGAAGTTTCTCATGCACATGTTAACGTCATGCAAGATTCCTCGATAAATGAAAATGCAGACATAACTCTGTTCATTGATCATTAACATCAACCAAGGCATAAAACATGGATATGCATCCTCCCCCAGGGTACTTGCCTCTATTTTGTAGGGCATCTTGCACAAAGTACAAATAGAAAAGGAATTCTATCGAGATGGTGAATCCTATTTGTAAATGATATTATGCTGATTATACCAAGTCTTGGAAAATTATATGACCTTCTCAATGGGATCCATGATTATTGAGAACAGATTGGAGTAACAATCCATACATCTGGGACAGACACTGCAGTTGGACAATGAGTTGGGCCCAGAAATCAATAGGAGAAGAAGAGTAGGTTGAATTATATTTGGGAAACCACAGAATCCTTAACTGACTCCAAGTGGATCTCTGGAATAAAGACCTATTTTTAAAAAACAAACACAAATTTTCTACCAGAGATATTATGATGGCCATGAATCTTAGAAGGCCATGGCCTCTGAGGAATTAAAGTTACAAGTGTTTCAAAGGACAATAGAAAGATATGTGGTGGGTACAAGCAGACTTCAGTATATTTCCAATGATGACTTATGTGGATAGAGTGGCATGAGGGATATCATTAAAGAAACGTGTAATCAGAAAAGGAGGTGGACCAGTAAGGGGGATAGAGTCAGATGGACAGCCTAAGTGTTCTATTAGTACTCAATAAATGTAAGAAGACCTAGAGGAAGACCTAGAGAAGACCATGTTTGTATCATGGATTCCTTTGGCCATCTGATGAAGCCAATGAATAATGCTTTTAAATTCATAAAATTAAATTTTAAATTCATAAAATTACAAAGGAAACAATTCTATTGAAATGTAGTTATATATATATATACTATATATATGTGCATGTATGTATGTATGTATGCATGTACACCAATTTAAGAACCTCTGATTTAGAGGAAGCTTTCCGGGATATCAGATGGATCCTCCATAGAGGATATTTGAAAAACATGTATAAGAATTACACAGAATGGAAAAGCTTGAATACAATCTGCACGAAGGAAGGAAGCAATAGTCACATCAAAGAAATCAAATATCTACTGAGATATTGAAGGACTCATAAATTCATTAAAGTCCTCCCCATCATGGCTTCTAGAAGGCCTTGACAGTGGAAGCCAAGTTCTGGCAGATTCCATTAAGTTGAAAAGGTTTCAAACACAGGTGCAGAGGCAGATTGAATCTCTTTCATTAAAGGACTTAGCTAAATTATGAGAGGTTTATTAGCAGAAGGTGAGATACCATATGTTGGTATTATTATTATTATTATTAAAATAACTCAGGAAATAGTTTACTAAGGAATAGAGGGTTTTACTCAATAAGCATTAATTCAGTAAACATTTATTAAGCTCCTACTATGTGCCAGGTACTGTTCTAAGTGCTAGAGATACAAATAAGAAAAAGAAAAACCGTTGACCTCAATGAATTTACAATCTAATGGGGAAAGACAATGCACAAAAGGAAGCCGTAGATGGGAGGGACAACAGGAGGTATCCAGTGTAGGAGTTCGAGGGTATCTTGTTCCTGTTCCCCAGAGAGCTGAAAGCATGAAGAGCTTCAGATGCATCCGTGGAAAGTACATCCAAATGAATAAGAAGAGGCAACATGGGACAAAGGAAAAAATGGCAGACTTGAGGTTAGGAGAAAGACTTGGGTTCAGATCTCACCTCTTCCATTAACCTCTCTGGGCCCCAGTTTCCTCATCTGTAAAGTGAAAGATTGGACTAGATCAGGAGTGGGTAACCTGTGGCCTTGAGGCCATCTAGACTAGATGATTCCTAAGACTCCTTTTAATTCTGTCTGTAATCCTTTGATATCACATAATTTATGATATCATGTATTATTGGAATGTTATACAACATCTCCTGATTAACTATCCACATTGTGGATTACCTGGGACGAATATTTAACCTCAGGCTGTTGTCCCTCTGCCACCCATCCTGCTCCTGGGCTGACTTCCCTAACTTCCACCACTATGTGCTCAGAGAATACAAACTCATTTGCTATAGCCTAAGCTAAACAGAAAGAGTCAGGTAAATCTATATATCACAAAATCAGTTTTTAAAAATTATTTGCTACTTTTTAATTATCTGGGTCACCATTTCCTTCCATCGTCCTCAATCTTAAGAAATCCCCAGAGCAGGCCTTCTGGCTTGTCTACCCTTCCTTGAACCCCTTGGGTATCCCCAAGTTATTCAGAAACTCTGGACCTACTCCAGGATTTGAGAAGAAAAAAAAAGAATTAAGAGTAAAGATGACCCCATAGCTGCCATTCACCTATTAAGAGCAAGCTGGTTGCAGGGAGGACGAGCCAAATGTGCCAGGGAGAATGATAAATAATGAGAGCTAGCATCTGTCTAGTACCTCAAAGTTCATAAGACCCTATACATATGTGATCTCATTTGAACCTCACCACAACCATGTGAAGTAGGTGCTATTATTATACTTATTTTACAAATGAGGAAACTGAGGCTGACAGAGATTAAGTGACTTGCCCAAGCTCACACAGCAAATAAGTGTCTCAAGTGGAATTTGAACTCATGTCTTCCAGGCTCTATGTCCAATGCTCTATTTACCAAGCTACTCCAAATAGCTTTGGGGTTTGGAAAAGGCAACCCCTGGGGAGGCTTTTAAATAGAGGCTCCCCATAATTAAGGATATGTGGATGACACCAACAGAGGTGATGATGTAGTATAGTATATTAAAAAAAAACAAACACCTTGGGTATAATTTAGAAGACTTTGGGTTCCACTCCTAACTCCAGCATTTAATAGCTATGGTGATCTTAGACAAGTCATTTAACCTCCAGGTGTTTCAATGTTCTTTTCTGAAAAATGTGGGAAGCAAAACTTTCACTGCCTACCTCACAGGGTGGTACAAAGCAAGCATTTTCCCGTGTTTACCCTTTTGAGAATCTGAAGTGCCACAGGAATCTGAGCTCTTTCTATTACTTCCAGCACACCTGAAGTCATGTTCTGTTTTGTTTTTATCTTCCTAAGAAGTCACACTCTGAGTGAGCTTTTCCAACCTCATAAATGATAGAAATAATTTTTTAAAAGAATTAATAAATGTCCAGATGTGAGTATGCACATCTGGAAAGGGTAGGCCAGTCCTCCTGCAAGCCGCACATTAAGCCGGTATTTGTATTGATATTATGGCTGCTGGCTTTACCTTCCCATTTTGCATAATCTCTTTTTCAATGGTGAGGAGTGTAATTTCCCTTCAGTTCATAGAATAGTACTTTGAGAGCACAGAGAGGAAGTCTCTGCATTTTGTGAAAGAGAAAATTACCCGCACCCCTTTTGTTCCCTTCAGGAGGATTTGGATGGATTACTCATACTTAAAAAGGAAGGCGGCTTTTAACCTTTAAAAAAAAAAAAAAACTTGCATTAACACAATGCATTGACATGTTACTAAATCCAAGGAATTTTGGAGGGTAAATTCTCGGACTTTATCCAGAACATGAAACAAATTCTCCAATCTCAGAGTGCGTCAACTGGTTCAGATCTCTGCAACCTGGGTCTCAGGAAGCTGTTCGCTTGACTCAGTAAGCTCCATAATTGACTGCTTAACCCTTTCTGCCGGGAGGGATGGAGAAAGTGAGAGGGAGAGGAATGGGGTGGGCCAGGGCTTGAGAGCTTATACCTAGCCCAGGATGTGGGGCCCCTTCTTAGGAGATCAGACTTCTGGGATCTGTTTGGGCCCAGAATTGCATTACCTGAGGAATGTGGGTTATATGCGGGCTGGCAAGTTTTCTGAACCACACTTCCAAGGGTTGAATGTGAACCAACACTGAATCTGTCAGAATGTTAAAAATGAATTCTTTATAAGAAGGAAATCACATCCCCCACCCCCGTTTCTGAGGTCACTGACATAGAAAGATTGCCTGCAAGTAATAAAACTTTTTCAAGATTTAGAAGCCCTCCTAAAACCCTATGTTTCTAAAGTACCATGGACAGGAGGGGGATTGGCGATAGGGGTAAAATTCCACCCCGAAAATGTCTTTTCCTTTTTCACCGTGAGACATGTTAAGGTGTTAAATGACTGGATGAACTTTGCTAAAACAGAACTCCAATGATCAGAATTATTTCAGTCTGTCCACAGTATTTATTGAGCTCCCACTGATCTCATAGTGCTGCCCTGGGTGTAGTGGGGACATGCTAAAGAAGGAACACGAGAGCAAATGGAGATAATGAATATTAGACACTTGACAAACTTTAAAGCACTATATAAATGTCAGATTTTTTCAGGAAAAGCTGTGTTTAAGGATACGCACACGACACCGACAAACACAGGTTTGAATCCGGACTCCAACACTAGCTAGTTTCATGACCCTGGAGAAGTCACCCAGCTTCTCAGTATCATCTAAGATCATACATCTACTACTGCTTACATCTTATTCACACCCATTCCACAAGTACCTGCC
>NW_020954594.1:2812990-2931192 GCF_900497805.2 Vombatus ursinus
AGTAATGGTAGTAGTAGTATTTTAGAGAAACAATAATTCCTGCCCCTTAGAACCTTCCAACCTATTTTTCAAAACACACGTGGGAATACACACAAAGAAAATATTTAGATACCCATGCTGTGGAGAAGCAAGAGTGATCTGCAGTGAATCAAGGTTAGTCAGGAGAGGCAGGAGAAGAGGGTTAATGGCCAACTACAATGGCCTAGAGACTGGAAGCAGATATAGCCAGAATCTGTCTTGTTTCTATAATTTAGGAAAGAGGAACTAGATAATCGAATCCAAGCTGGAATGATGGACCTTGGAGGTCATCAAATTCAACCTCTTCATTTTTTAAAAAATTATTTTATTTTTAATTTATGGAATAAAACAAGCATTTCTACAGCATAGTATAATAAAAAAAGATGATTGCACATGAAACTGCAAATCTATTATGTACAACTTACTATTCCTTTTAAATATATAATAAAGTTATCATGTAACTCTTTTTCTTCCTTTATTTTTCTTCTCTCCCCCCACCCCCCACACTAGAGATGGCTACCATTAGACATAAATATGTATATATATATATATATATGTAAAATGATTCTGTACACACTTCTATTTATCAGTTCTTTCTCTGGATGCAGGTAAATGAAAACACTTAAACCTAAGGCAGTGAAATGACTGGCCTGAGGTCATACAGACAATAAAGAATAGAGCTAAGGTTTGAATAGAAGTCCACTGATTCCAAATCTGGTATTCTTTCTAATACCCCATGCTATCTCTTATGGGGACAAAGGGAGACTTTGTTTACCGCATGACAGAAGTGGATGTTTTTGCTGTTGTTGAATCATATCAGTAGTGTCCAACTCTTTGTGACTCCTTTTGGGGATTTTCTGGCTAAGATACTGGAGTGATTTGCCTTCTCCAGCTCATTTTACAGATGAGGAAACTGAGGCGAACAGAGTTAAGTGACTTGCCCAGGGTCACACAGCTAGTAAGTGTCTGAGGCCAGATTTGAACTCAGGAAGAGGAATCTTCCTGGTTTAAGCCCAGTGCTTTGGCTAAAACCATACAACAGGTATATTATGAGAGAATGGAGTTAGCCTAGGGATCAGGAGACATGAACTGTCCCTTAACTCTGCAACTGGGCAATCTTTGGAAAACCACTTACCTTTCTGGGCTTTAGTTTTGTCATCTATAAAAATTAAGGAGTTAGCTAGCTACCCTCCAAGGCCCCTTCTGGTTCTGACTAGAGGTAGCTAGGCAGTGCTATGGATACAGAAGTGGGCCCTGGAATCAGGAAGATCTGAGTTCAAATATGACCAGATATTCACAAGCTGTATGACCCTGGGCAAGTCACTTAACCTCATTTGCCTCAATATCCTCATTTTATAAAATGGTGATAATAATAGCACCCACCTCTCCTGGTTGTTAGGATAATCAAATGAGATATTTGTAAGGTATTTTGCAAACTTGAAAGCACTATACAAATGCTAATTTAGACCAGTGCCTGACACACAGTAGGCACTTAATAAATGTTTGTTTCCTTTCTTGTTGTGGTTTGTCCTTCATTCTTGACCATGATATCATAGAGGTGATGCCATGACATGCAAGTGAATTGGATTTAAATGAGGGAGGGCTGTACAAAGTCACCAGACTCACTTTCTTCCTAGAGGTTTAATGGCATGTCCTCTGTACTGCTTCGTTTTGACAGCAAGTTTGATTTGTGTTGGCCGGGTCTCCTCTTGTCCCTCAAAAGGATGAGTTTGCTGAAATTTAGAAACCAAATAGAGGGCATTTTAGTTGCAGGAATGGAAGTTCACATAAACTCAGAGTTGGAAAGGAACCCCAGTGGCCATCTCATCCAACTCATACCTGAACAGGAATGCCTTCTACAAAATTCCCCAAAAATGGTCTTCTAGCTTATGCTTGAATATCTCCAAATGATGGGGAACTCACTGCCTCCTGAGAAAAACCATTACAATTCTGAGTCAAGAGGGAACAATGTTAGGCACAGAACAGTAAGAAAGAATGGACTGGATCACCACTGCAGCTCCTTCCAACTCTCAAATTCTGTGATCCTTTAGTTAGGCAAAAAGTAGGTTTCCTGGCTGTAATGGAAGCCAGAAAAGATCAAGATGATAAAGCAATTTGATGCCTGTGGTGGTGGTAAGGAGAGGTAGCATGAGTAGGGCACCTTGTTCCACTTTATATTGAGAATGACTTAGAATGTGGGTATTTTCTTACAGCAGTGACAACTGATTTTTTTTCAATAGTCCAGTTCATGGGGATGGATTGGGTCATAATGGAGCAATTGTGGGAGTAATTCTCACTTGAAGTTCGGGCTGCCTTCTTTACCTTTTGTTTGTTTGCTTATTTCTTAAATTGGGAATCATCTCATTTCATTTCTACCTGCTGTTGGCATTATGCTCCTCCCATTCATTTTCCTGACATCCACATGAGAAAGATGTAGGATTCTAATAGGGTTAACCTGATGCTTAAGCAGGTATCTGGCTCCCTGAAACTATTTTTGTGCAGCTATAATTCATAGGTATCAAACCTGATTTTAAGATTTTGAATAATGGGAATAATAAGAACTAAGGAATGAAAAAGCATTTATCAAGCATCTTCTATAGGCTTAGGCAGGAAAGAGATCTGACTTTGCAGCCAGAAAGACCTGAATTCAAACTCCTTCTTTGACACATACTGGCTGTATGACTCTGGGCAAGTCACTTAATCTCTTGTCACCCCCAGCCAACTTTAAAACTATAAGTTGGATAGAAGGTACCAGCCTTCATTGGTAATGAAAGTCTCCTCACTAAATGTTCCATATGTAGATGAAATCCCCTATCTCCTATTGTGTGTGCCAGGCACTTTTCTAAGTGGATATAAATACTTCCCTTAGGATATAAATACAAAAGTGTGACAGTCCCTGCTCTCAAGTAGCTTATATTCCAACAAGTGGATATATAGTACATATAGGAGCCAGGGAAAGGAGTTAGGGTCCAGGGAGATCTAGAGATTGTGAGTAGAATCATCGTGCAGACTGTCGTGACTTTTTGAGATACAGTCAGAGTACTAATTTGATGATTGTTTCCAGAAAAAGAAGTAGAAAGCTAGGGTAAGAAGAAGGGAAAAGGAGCAGCTGGGCAGATAATAAGATGCCCAGGTAGGCCCTGGCTTATTAGTGGATGGTTAGATGGGATATAAAGTATAGACTGGGACTGTCCATATAGTAAGTTATGTGAATTAGCTCTCATTTATCCTACCATCAGGATGGATCATTTGACAAGGAAGAGGTCCTAAGCATGTTCCAGGTAAGAAAGAAATAAGGAGAGTCATCCAATCTAATCCAATGAAAGAAATGACCATTTCTCTCTTAGATTAATAATCAAGTATTGAATTAGGACTAAGATTTTTCCCCTTCCTATCTCCTTATTCAGAAATCAACCCCTGTAGGCTATCCAGACAGCTTTTGAAGTGCAGGGCTGATAATGAGGTAAAATCTTAGGCAAAACAGGAAAAACTTAGATCTGATCAAAAAGTAAAGAAATTCTAGTCTAAGTGAATTGGTGAACTCCAGCACATTATGTTTTAGTCAGACAAAACTTAGTAGAAGCGTGTTCCCCCTTTTGTCTATATTAATCCAGACAGGGTGGAATGGGTATAGATAAGTCTCTTTGACCAAGACTGAGTAATCAGAGTCATGTCCCCTAGACTCTCATTAGAATAAGTCCACCTCTCATTATAATATCATTCTCTCATTACATATTAATCAATCAGAGTTGATTTCTACCCTCAGGAACACCCACTCTTCCAAGGGCATATGTGTGTTGAGTAGGTTCCATGAAAAGTCTTTGGTTTAGGACAGAGAGCTAAATGACCCTTTTATTAATTATCCACTAGCCATAATTAATAAAATGATTGTTAATTACCCAGGAACTATGTCTCTAGAACTTTTTATTCATTGCACCAATAAACATTTATTAAGTGTGTACTATTTACCAGGCTATGTGCTATGTAGCTATGCCAGCTACCATGTGCTAAGCACTGGGGATACAATTAATAAAAAGAAAGTCTCTGCTGTCAAGGAGCTTACAATCTAATGGGGAAAGACAATGTACAAAAGGAGACAGAAAAGCAGCAGAGAACAGAGAGGGGAATGGAGAGGGGTCATATGGGACATCAGGGGCCATTTTGTTCCATGGAAATGAAGCTATGTGGAGGAACAGATGGATATAGAGTGGAGGGAACTAAAAAGTCCAGTTTCTGCCCTCTATAAAGGAAGGCATTGGGAGGGGGGTGGTACTCCACCCTCCAGCCCTCCAAGTCAGAGGGGAGAGGAGGATGAGGGAGGTGGAATCAGTCAAGGCTTGAGTTAGCAGAATGGTGGTGAGAGTAGAGGTGATGACCTTAACCTAGGAGGAGAATATTGGGCAGATATCAAAATGATGATGAAGAGGGAAAGAAAGATTAGAAGATATGTTCTATTGATATGACAGGTGATCATCCCATGTTTTCCAAATACCAACTACTACATTCCAGTCAATCTGGCCTGGTTGCTATTTCCCAAACTTAACTTTCTATTTCCAAGACTGTCTGGTACTGTTAAGCCTCTTCTCTCCCACTTTGTTCATTATTTTCCTTGAGATTATCAACTTTTTGTTCCTTCAAATGAATTTCATTATTGTTTTTTTTTCTAGCCCTATAAAATAGTTCTTGGTAATTTAATTGCTATGACACTGAACAAATACTTTAGGTAATATTGTTATTTTTATTATATTGGCTTGACCAACCCATGAGCAGCTAATATTTCCCTATTTAAGTCCATCTTTATTTTTGTAAAGAGTACTGCAGAGCTGTATCCATACCTGGAATATATTTCCTCCTTACTTCTACTTCTTATAATCTCTACTTTCCTCCTGGTCTCTACTTAAATGTCACCTTCTCCAGGAAACCTTTTCTAGCCTGCTAGCAGCTATAATTTTCTCCTTCCTCAAATAATGTTGTATTTACTTAACTGTTCATTTACATGTTATATCCCTCAGCAGAATGGAAGCTCCTCAAGGGAACTCTGATGTGTCTGACTTCAGGTCCAGCATCACATCCACTGTACCATAGCTGTTTCAAATATGAAGCCAGAAAAAAATCAGGGAAGTATAGCCCTTCTGCTTCTAAGCAAACATATAGATATAGATACACACACATATTTTAATAATATTATAAATCAAACTCATGCTTTGGCTAAGAGTTGGACAAGGCCAATCCAAAGGTCTTTTCTAACTCTGAAATTCTATGACTATAATTTAATCTTCAGAAAAGAAGCAATAGAATGTAGTCTCCTTGAGAGCAGACTATTTCATCTGGTTTTGTAGCCATTGCATCTAGCATAGGACTCCACTTCATTATAGGTACTTAACAAAGTTTACATATAGTTAATACTTAGGATACCAAAATATGTAAGAAACTGATTCAAATTTATAAGAACAAGAGCTATTCTCCAATAAATAAATGGTCCAAGGATATTAACACTCAATTTTCAAAGGAGTAAATCCAAACTATCAAGAACCATGTGAAAATACTCCAAATCACTAATAATTAGAGAAAGGTTCTACTCCATGTCTATGATATTGGCTAAAATAACCCCAAAAAAGGAAAATGACAATTGTTGGAAGGACTGTGAGAAAACAGGCACACTGATACACACTGATGATGTTAATAGACCTATGAATTAGTAGCCATTCTGGAAAATAATTTGGAACATACCCAAGAAGTCACTAAACTGTTCGTGGCCTTTAAGCCAATAATACAACTACTACACTTATAACCCAAAGAGATCAAAGGAAGAGGAAATTACCTGTATGTTCAAAAATATTTCTAGCAGTTCTATTTTGTTATAGCAAAGAACTAGAAGTTTACAGAGTGTTCCAACCAATTGAGGAATAGTGACACAAATTATGGAATATGCATATATAGCGATTCTTAGCCAAACTCTTCCAAACCATACATACCAGTAGCTAAGGTTCCCAGAGCAAGGCTAGCTATATATCCCTTCTCAAAGTTTTAGGTGTGCCTTTGAGATGTTGTAGGAATTGCTTTCTCTTAGACAATTGACTTGATCTCCCTTTCTAGTATGTTCTGCGCTCTCCATTTCCATTAACTGCCTGTGATTAGCATTCCAGTTCCATTTAACCAACTAACATCTATTAGCTTTGACAAAAGAGATATTTACTGTGAAGACAAAGTAAGAACAAAAGTTACAAATGCTTTCTGTAATACCTAGAGGCTCACTCCTTTATAATGCCTTGGTCCTTTGAGAGAATGAGTTCAAACCTGACAAAATCTCTATAAAGCATTGGACCACCAAGTTCACTTACATATGCAGCATGGCCAATGGATGAAGAACTCCTCATTTATGCTACTGCTGTGCTAGGTTTAGCAAATTACTTAGGACTTAACTCCTTACTGCCTGGATTCTAGCAAATCCCACTCCTGGACTTCTGGTGGTTCATTTTCCTCACCCTTAAAAGCTCACAAGGCCATATCCATCTCTAATCTCTCTTACCTAAAAGAAGGAAAAATGGACACAACAGAGGTAGAAGCAGCAGCTGGGCCATGTATTCATGAGCCACATTTCTCTAATGCAGGTCTCCTCTCTAAGGCTCAAGCTTCCAATAGTTCTGTTCTCCTCACAATTAGCCACCAGTGACTACGTAGCACATCAATTAGCTTTTAGAAAGAGATGCTTACCTCAAAGATAAAGCAATAACAAAAATATGCCTATTTCCCCCTATCACCTTGGGACGCACTCCCCTACACTGCCTAGGTCTTTGGTAAGTGTAGACTCACACTTAGTGCAGTTTCTACAGCACATTGTTTCCACATAGCTCAGGTCCACACTCCAGTTGAATTCTATTACTGGGCTAGGCCCAGAATTTCATTCTGGAAGGTCACCCCTTACTCCCTGGGGCATTGGTGCGGCGCTGACTATGCTGACTCCTGGACTTCAGGAGTCTGGACGATCTTCTGACCTTTTGAAACTCACAAGTTTGGAGACTCTAGATTAATCTCCTTTACCAAAACCAGAAAAGAACAAATGTAAATGCAAAAGGAACAACTTTTATTTTCACAGGGCCATATGCCAGCTTTAGAAGGGAGAAAGGATCCCCCTTTCAACACTATCTCCCACTGGATTCTGAGTGAAGAAATGAAACCAAAAGAGAACAGCCGAGACTGGCTTCTGATTGGCTGGTGTTTTTTGAAGGCGCACACACACACACACACACACACACACACACACACACACACACACACACACATGCACGCACAAACACCCTGCTCTGGCTATGAAAAAAATTGTAGAAGCTTTTGTGGTTAGCAGACTAGAGACAGTTACAGAATGTCTACACCTGTTCCACTATTCCTCTAAGGCAATTCCATCATACATCACCTCTACTATCCCAGAAACAGGCTCATCAACCTCCTCATCTTGGGGAGATAGATGCCAACAGAAATTCTCCATGTGTGCAATCTCCCTACATATGTGCATAACGTATATGGAAATGCAAATTTAATTTATTTGTTAAGTTCAAAATAAGCTAAGAATATTTTTAAAAGAATGAAAAATATATAGCAGGTACTTAATAAAGTTTTATAAAGAGTAAATGTTTAATAAAGATTGATGGAATTGAAGCTGACCTTTACTTGGTAGTGACCCAATCATTCAGAGAATGCCAGGGGGAAGGACAATGAAGACAAAGGTAAGAATAAAACTGGTTAAAGCAATCAGACTTTCTGAATAGGTCATCATCAAATAGGAAAAAACAATTATTTGATGGGCCACATAGCACCATTTCAGCCAGAGGCTCAAATCAAGTAGTGAAATTGGTTTGGGTCCTCCCATCGATTCACCCATTTTTCAATATCAGGAAGTTTGAAAGAAAAACAATGGTAGTCCCCATTACTCAGCCCAATGCTATCCCAAGACTTCCCTTTCTAGGCTATTGCTCTGTAGAAAAGTATGGAAAAGCCATGGAAAATTGAGTAATGTTTTCAGGTGAACTTGGGAAAGATATTTATGGATAACTGGGCTACTTACCAGCAAGTAAAAGAAATTGAGTCTACTGTGGGAAATGTTAAGCATGGGTGCAGAAAGCCACAGAAGAGAGAACTGCAGCGAGGCCACCTGTCATGTGGAGTAAAATGAGAGTGAATGGGGACAAGATCTTTTGTTGATAAAAACACTGAGAAGGGATATTGTTGAAAACTGAAGTAAGTCACCTCAGATGCTGTAAGGCTATCCAAAAGCAGCAGTGTCAAAACAATTTGAGTTTATTCTCCAGTTGGCAGGGAGAAGAATAGAGTGGCTGATGAGATGTTCAGAGAAAACATTACTAAGTGAGAGGATGTCGTTTCCAGCTATGCCAAAGTAAAAATAAAACTGAGGATAGCGAAAAATGATTGGGAGCTTGGATCCAAGCAGAGCAAGTCAAGAGGGGGATGGATTGCCATGTGTTGAGAACCGTGGGTGTAAAGTAAAAAAAATAACTTAACCCTTGTGTCAAGGGTGGAAATTCAAGAAGAAAAGGGATTGTGTGGGGCCACTATGTTAAGATTCATCTTGACATGTTACTACGGCAGATAAAGGCAAACTAACAAAGTAACATGTAAGAGAATCTTACCGTGAAAAACAGCCTTCATAAAATAAAAATGTGAGGTTGAGCTGGAATGTGAAGGAAACATTTTTTAAATACAGGGTTGGAAAGGAATAGAAAAAATGTTTGAGTAGGAGGAGCAAGACATGCACCCTGCTGATGGATGGGGTTAGCAGGAACAGCAGGATGAGAGGAATTCCCACTAGGGTTATTTCTCCATGACAGTGAACATCTGCCTGGGTGAAACCTGAAAAAGGGAGATTGCTTCTAACTCTGCTATGGTAGAATCAAAGAAGAGAAGGCTGACTAATTCAGAAACTGATCTAACTCAAGTCAGGTCAGAGGTTCTCCCAAATTCTAATGTCTTGGTGGAAGAAATAGTGGAAGCCAAGAAATAAATATTGTTGTGATTGGGTCACGGTTGATCAGTCTGGCCTAAAACTATAGTTAGAATTGTTCAGGAAGAATCTTGCTGCCGTATGTGTAAACATAGCCTTTGGTTAACTTTCTGGATGTTTGGGCTACACCATACCAAACAGCTGAAGAATGAGAAATTTCCTAATAATTTTCTGATTTTTAAAAACCAGGTTTCATTCTGCAACTTTAACATTGGAGACCCTGTCTCAGAGCAGGAAAGAAAAACAGTATGGAAAGAGCATCAAGTTAGCGGGCAGGAGACTTAGATAGTAGTCTTGGTTCTGGCACTGTCAATGTGATATAGGCAAGTCATAGTTTCTGATAGGTTCTAAGGGCTTCAGTCTCCTGATACGGAAATGAGGAATGGGATATTATGGTCTCTAAGACTCCTCCTAGCTTAAACAATTTGTAATTCTAAACTGACTCGATATAACACCTGAACCTCAACAAGATCAATGGGTAAAGGAAATACATAAAATACCAAACTCCAACATCATGTCTATTCTACCCAAGTGTCCAATGGAACCATCTATCTAGAGTACTTTGTAAACCTTAAGCATGAAGTACCATATGTGTACATAAGGGTCATATTATTATTGTTCTTGTTACCGAGCATTTTGTTTTTTGGCGTCCCTGAGAAATAAGTGATATGTAATGGAAAGAGAGATCAAGAGAACTAAATTCACTTCTAGGCTCTGCTATGAACTAGGAGCACTGGCCATAGGGCAAGTTATTTAATCTCTCTCTATAGTATTTGCAATACTATAGTTTTAAATTAACACTGAGATACCACTACTGAGCACAAACATCCAATATATGCCCAAATATTTATAGCTGTACTTCTTTGGAGTAGCAAAGGATTGTAAACAAATTAGATTCTCATTAGGGGTGGAAATGGCAAAGCATAATATAATAGAATATTATTATGTAGTAGGAAATAATAAGTATGAGAAATTCAAAGAAACCTGAGTAGATTTGTATGAACTGATGCAGAGTGAAATAAGAAGAATGATATACACAAAGACTATAGCTGAAGAAACCACTGAATGGAAGTTGCCTTCTAAGTAATTAAAAACCAATTATGGTTCTTTCCATATAATAAAATAATTTAGAAAATTTATTTTTCCCCGATTACATGCAAAAACAATTTGCAACATTCATTTTTAAAACTTTGAGTTCCAAATTCTTTCCTTTCCTCCCTTCCTACCCACTTCATGGAGAAAGTAAGCAATTGAATATAGGTTATACATGTGTAGTCATGCAAAATATATTTCTATATTAGTAATGTTGTGAAAGAAAACAGACAAAAAAAAACTCAAGACAAAATAAGGAAAGTAAAAAATGTATATATATGCTCCAATCTGCATTCAGACACCATTAGTTCTTTCCCTGGGAATGGATAGCATTTTTCATCATAAGTACTTTAGAGTTGTCTTAGATCAATTTATTGCCAAGAATAGTAAGTCATTCATAGCTGATCATCTTACTATATTACTGTTATTTTGTACACAGTACATTTCACTTTACATCACCTTACATAACTTTTTCCAAGTTTTCCTGAGAGCATCCCACTCATCATTCTTATAGGATAATAGTATTCCATTACAATCACTTAGCACAATTTGTTCAGCTATTCCCCAACTGATGGGCATCCCCTCAATTTCTAATTCTATGACACCAGACAAGTACTGCTATAAACATTTTTGTATCTACAGGTCCTTTTCCTTTTTATTTTTTTATCTCTTTTTAGATACAGACCTAGTAGTGGCATTGCTAGGTCAAAGGGTATGCACAGTTTTATAGACCTTTAGACATAGTTCCAAATTACTCTAAAGAATGGTTGAATTAGTTCACAACTCCACCAATAATTCATTAATGTCCCATTTTTCCTACATTCCCTCCAACAATTGTCATTTTTCCTTTTCTGTTCTATTAGCCAATCTAATAGGTATGAGCTAGTATCTCAGAATTATTTTAATTTGCATTTCTCCAATTAATAGTGATTTAGAGCATTTTTATATGATTATAGATAGCTTTGATTATTTTATCTGAAAACTGTTCATATCTTTGGATCAGTTGTCAATTGGGGATCTTATTTTCTATAAATTTGACTCAGTTCTCTAAATATTTGAGAAAAGAAACCTTTATTAGAGAAACTTGCTTCAAATTTTTTTTCACAATTATGATTGCTAAATGTATTTCCCTCTATCCTATCAGCCCCCCCCCTTGTTAATCCTATTCTCTCTTTCCTTTCAACCTGCACCTCCTCAAAAGTGTTTTGCTTCTGGCTACTGTCTCCCCTAATCTGCTCTCCCATTTATCACCCCTCGCCCTTTCTTTTACCCTCTTCCCTTCCTACTTTCCTGTAGGGTAAGACAGATATCTATATCCAATTGAGTGTGTATATTATTCCCTCTTCAAGCCAATTCTGATAAGAGTAAGGTTTACTCACTCCCCCCCCACCTTCCTCATCTCCCCCTCTGCTGTAAAAGCTTTTTCTTGTTTCATTTATGTGAGATAGTTTACACCATTCTACTTCTCCCCTTCCCTTTCTCCCAGTGCATTCCTCTTTCTTACCCCTTAATTTTATTTTTTTAAATATCATTTCTTCATATTCAACTTACACCTGTGCCCTCTGTCTATATATACTCCTTCTAACAGCCCTAATAATGAGAAAATTTTTAAGAGTTACAAGTATCATCTTCCCATGTAGGAATATAAACAGTTTAACCTTATTAAGTCCCTTATGATTTCCCTTTCCTGTTTACCTTTTTATGCTTCTCTTGAGTTTTGTATTTGAAAGTCAAACTTTCTATTCAGCTCTGGTCTTTTAGTCAAGAATGCTTGAAAGTCTTCTATTTCATTGAATGTCCATTTTTCCCCTGAAGGATTATACTCAGTTTTGCTGGGTGATTCTTGGTTGTAATCCTAGCTCCTTTGCCTTCTGGAATATCATATTCCAAGCTCTCCAATCCTTTAATGTAGAAGCTGCTGAATCTTGTGTTATCCTGGCTGTAGCTCTATGACACTTGAATTGTTTCTTTGCTGCTTGCAATATTTTCTCCTTGATCTGGGAGCTCTGGAATTTGGCTATAATGTTCCTGGGAGTTCTCATTTTGGAATCTCTTAAAGGAGGTGATTGGTAGATTCTTTCAATTTCTATTTTATCCTCTGATTCTAGAATCTCAGGGTAGTTTTCCTTGATAATTTCTTAAAAGATAATGTCTAGGCTCCTTTTTTAATCATGGCTTTCAGGTAATCCAATAATTTTAAAATTATCTGATCTGTTTTCCAGGTCAGTTGTTTTTCCAATGAGATATTTCACATTGCCTTCTATTTTTTCATTCTTTTGGCTTTGTTTTTTGATTTCTCATGAGGTCATTAGCTTCCATTTGCTCAATTATAATTTTTAAGGATTTATTTTTTTCAGTGAGCTTTTGTACCTCCTTTTCATTTGGCCAATTCTACTTTTTTTTTCCGATTTATTTATTTACTTTAGTTTTCAATATTCACTTCCACAAGATTCTGAGTTCCAAATTTTCTCCCCATCCCTCCCCTCCCTCACCCCATGATGACCTGCATTCTGATTCCCCTTTCACTCAATCTGTTCTTCCTTCTATTACCACCCCCTCTTTCTCTTATCCCCTTCCCCTTCTATTTTCCTGTATCGTAAGATGGATTTCTATACCCCTTTGTCTGAGTATCTTATTTCCCAGTTGCATGAAGAAACAATTTCTAACATTTGTTTCTAAAACTTTGAGGTCCAAATTGTCTCCCCTCCTCCCTCACCATTCACTTTCATTGAGAAGGCAAGCAATTCAACATAGGCTATACATGTTCAGTCATGCAAAACACTTCCATAACAGTCATGTTGTGAAAGACTAACTATATTTCCTTCCATCCTATCCCAGCCCCCATTTATTCTATTCTCTCCTTTGTCCCTGTCCCCTCTCAAAAGTGTTTGTTTCTGATTACCCCCTTTCCCAATCTGTGCTCCTTTCTATCACCCCCCTCTTCTTATACCCTTCTCCTCATACTTTCCTATAGAATAAGATAGATTTCTATACCCAATTAACGGTGTATGTTATTCCCTCTTTGAGCCAATTCTGATGAGAGTAAGGTTCACTCAATTCTCTACCTCCCCGCTTTTCCCTTCCACTGTAAAAACTTTTTCTTGCCTCTTTTATGTGAGATAATTTAACCCATTCTACCTCTCCCTTTCTCCTTCTCCCAGTACATTCCTCTCTCACCCCTTAATTTTCTTTTTTAACTATCATCCCTTCATATTTAACTTACCATGTGCCCTCTTGGGCAAATTTTTCTTGGGGGCTTTTGGATGTATATTCCCTCCAACTACCCTAATAATGAGAAAGGTCTCATGAGTTACAAATATCATCTTTCCATGTAGGAATGTAAACAGTTCAACTTTAATGAGTCTCCTATGATTTCTCTTTCCTGTTTACCTTTTCATGCTTCTCCTGAATCTTGTATTTGTTAGTCAAATTTTCTATTTAGCTCTGGCTTCTCAAGAATGTATTAAATTCCTCTATGTCATTGAATATCAATTTTTCCCCTCATTGATTACACTCAGTTTTGCTGGGTAGGAAATTCTTGGTTTTAATCCTAGCTCCTTTGACCTCTGGAATATCATATTCCAAGCCTTCAGATCCCATAATGTAGAAGCTGCTGAATTTTGTGTTACCCTGATTGTGTTTCCACAATACTTGAAATGTTTTTTTCTGGCTCCTTGCAATATTTCTCCTTGACCTGAGAACTCAGGAATTTGGCTATAATGTTCCTGGGAGTTTTCCTTTTGGGATCTCTTTCAGGAGGTGATCTGTGGATTCTTTCAATTTCTATTTTATCCTCTGGTTCAAGAATATCAGGGCAGTTTTCCTTGATAATTTCTTGAAAGATGATGTCTAGTCTCTTTTTTTGATCATGGCTTTCAAGTAGTCCAATAATTTTTAAGTTCTCTCTCCTGGATCCATTTTCCAGGTCAGTTGTTTTTCCAATGAGATATTTCACATTGTCTTCTATATTTTCATTCTTTTGGTTTTGTTTTATAATTTTGTGATTTTTCATAGAGTCATTAGCTTCCATTTGTGCCATTTTAATTTTTAAGGAATTATTTTCCTCAGTGAACTTTTGGACCCCCTTTTCCATTTGGCCAATTCTGCTTTTTAAGGTATTCTTCTCCTCATTGGCTTTTTGGGCCTTTTGCCATTTGGTCTAGTCAATTTTTTAAAGTGTTACTTTCTTCAGTATTTTTTTGGGTCTCCTTTAGCAAGCTGTTGACTCGTTTTTCATGATTTTCTTGCATCACTCTCATTTCTCTTTCCGATTTTTCCTCTATTTCTCTTACTTGATTTTCAATATCCTTTTTGAGCTCTTCCATGGCCTTAGACCAATTCAAATTTTTCTTGGGGGCTTTGGATGTAGGAGCTTTGACTTTGTTGTCTTCTGGTTGTATGTTTTGATCTTCCTTGTCATCAAAATAAGATCCTATAGTCTGAGTTTTTTCCCTCTGTTTGTTCATCTTCCCTGACAGTTACTTGACTTTTTTAAATCTTTGTTAAGATAGGTTCTGCTTCTAGTGTGGAGGGTGTACTATCCCAAGCTTCAGGAGTTTTGTGCAGCTGTTTTCAGAGATACTTTTAGGGACCTGCAAGTTTTCAGTTCTTCCAAGGTGGTATGATATAAGGAGGTGTTTACTCCTCTCCTGGCCTGTGCTCTGATCTTTGAGTGACCACAAGCACTCTTTTTTGCCATGTAACTGTGAAAAGGGTCCCTGCTCCACTGCAACTGCAAAGAGAACTTTGTAATCTCCTTCTGATCAGTTGTTCAACCCCTTTACTATCTGTGGGCTAAGAGCTCCAGAAGCACCACTGCCACTGCTGATTCAGTGGCTACTAAGGCCTACTCCTGGTTTGCTGGAGTTTGTCTCTGCTGGCGTAACCTGCACTGGACTGTGCTCCACTATCATGCAGTATGACGTGACCTTCCTTCTAACTTTCTAAGTTGACTTTGGGTCAAAAAGTATTTCATTTCATCCTCTTTTGGGTTCTGTTGCTCCAGGAATTGTTTTAAGACATTATTTAAAGGTGTTTGGAGGGGTTTGAAAGAGAGCTCAGGTGAGTCACTGCTTTTTCTCCACCATCTTGGTTCTACCTCAATAAAATCCACCAATTATAATTCTTAAGAATACATTATGAGATACACCTACCTCCTTCAGACACAGAGGTAGGAAACTATTCAAGCAGAATATTGCCTATTTTGTCAAGCAAAATCAGTGTGTTGATTGTTTTTGCTTAATTGTTTTTGTCACAATAAAGGATTCAATTCTAGTGCCAGAAATTACTGTAATCTTAAGACAGAAATTTTTTTAATGGAAGCCAGGCACTTTTTGGAAGAATTTTCAATGATGTCAAGATAAGATAAAGAGACTTATAAATGAAAACTGTTATAAAAATGTCAGCTGATTTGGAACTATGCCCAAAGGGCTATAAAACTGTGTATATTGTTTGATCCAGTAATGCCACTACTAGGTCTTTAGCCCAAAGAGATCATAAATAAGGGAAAAGGATCCACATGTATAAAAATATTTATAGCAGCTCTTCTTGTGGTGGCAAAGAACTGGAAATTGAGGGGATGCCCATCAATTGGGGAATGGCTGAACAAGTTGTGCTACATGAATGTAATGGAATATTATTGTTCTATAAGAAATGATGAGCAGATTTCAGACAAACCTGGAAAGACTTAGACAAACTGATGCTGAGTGAAGTGAGAAGAACCAGGAGGACATCGAATACAGTAACAGCAACACTGTGCTGGTCAACTATGATAGACTTAGCTCTTCTCAGCAATACAATGATCCAAGATAAATCCAAAAGACTCATGATGGAAAATGCTATCCACATCCAGAGAAAGAACTATGGAATCTGAATACAGATCAAAGCATACTATTCTCACTTTTTTTGTTTTTTTTCTTTCTCATGTTTTTTTCCTTTTGTTCTGATTCTTCTTTCACAACATGACTAATGTAGAAATATGTTTAACATGATTGTATATGTATAACCTATATCAGATTGCTTCTTGTCTTGGGGGAGGGGAAGGGAAGGAGGGAGAAAATTTGGAACTCAGAAACTTAGAAAAATGAATGTTGAAAACTATCTTTACATGTAATTGGGGAAAATACCATTAAGTGTAAAAAAGTCAGCTGATACTATTATTACTATTATTAATTGTTCATGTTTGCATAGTACTGTAAAATTTATAAGGTGATTTTTCCACAACAAACTAGTAAAGTAGGTAGCATAAGTCTTATTATACCCATTTTATGGATAAGGAAACAGACCCCCAAGTTTAAGTGACTTGTCCACAGTTTCACAGCTAGCAAGTTTCAGAGCTAAGATTCAAAACTACATGTCTAATAAGTCCAGGTTCGATGAAAATCTTTCCCAATATACTGCCTTAGTGTTTTTTTTAAAAAGCTTCATTACTACTGTTTGCTAATGGCTATTAAGGAGGCAATGTGGTGTGGTGGAAAGAGCATTGGCTCTCGACTTAGATATCCTGGGTTCAAATTCTGCCTCCGACATTTACTACCTCTGTGACCTTGGGCAAGTCATTTAATCTTCACAGGCCTCAGTTTCTTCATCTGCAAGATAAGGAGTGTGGAGTAGATCACCTTTGAGGTCCCTTTCAGCTCTGGATCTATGTACAAACCATTCAATTAAGATGAAGGAGGCCGAAGAGAAGATAACTCACTTCCAAGCGGGTTAATGCTGGTGTTATTTCCCTAAAGGTTGAAATTGATCCTTTCTCCACCTCTATCCATTCCCACCCCAAACATGGATCACTAATGTCATTTCCTATGAGACTAAACATTTTAAAACATCACTTGATTTTTTTAATCTTTCCTTTTATTCTCACTAATAGAGTAAATGTGTTCAAAGTGACATTAAACAGGTTTTTTTTCATTCCTTCCAATAGCCACACTATGTATAAAATTTAGGCTAATGAGATGGCCACAGCTTTCATGTACTCTAAAGTGACATGGGAAAAGATAGTTGATTTTAGATTTTTAACAAAAATTAATGATGAAAAGTGGGACTGGCGGCCCTTGTTCCAAGTTACTAGTGATTAATAGGCCTATCCTAAAACTAATCAAATTTGCCTCCTTTTAACCAACAGACTAGAAGGGGACCTTCTGACCTTCACTAATGTCCCCATGAAAGGCCAAAAGACAGAAGATCTTGGCCAACCATAATCACACCAGACTGCCTTTCAGAAATTTGTTTTGCTTCTTTTCAGCTGCTAAAGAGAACAGGACAGAGATTACAGCGGCTATAGATTCCCTTAGTATTAAATATGAAACTCAGGGTCCCCAGTGCCCAAAGTAAGGACACAACTAACATAAACCCAGCTTACTACGTCCCCCAAAAGAGAAGAGGCAAATGTGTTGAAAAAAAAAAAAGCCTAATTTCATGAATCAGCTCACAGCAGTTCCCCAAAGAGTTGGATCCACAACTGGAAACTGCAAGATAAGGGTGAATCTCCTCCATCAGTTAGCTCTTCAGCAGCTTTTCACATCATCACAAACGTAAAGATGGCTGATGCTGGTTGTCGGAGTTTGCTGCCAAAGCTTCTTCCTGACTCCATCTATGTCAGCAGCACCTACTCAGTTCCTCATGGCAGAGCCCACTTTTGACATTTCCACACTTGAAGATGGCCTGATCCAGAGAGTCATGTTTGTGTTACTGACATTTCGGTCTCTCTTTGCCCTCTTCCATCAGTCGGCACGCTGTCCCTTTTCTCCAACGCCCCTTGAAATAGATCACAGTCTAGAGAAAAATTAATATCCCCTTTCCCCCAAACACCATCATTTCCAAGCCTGTGCTGCAGCATCAAGCAGTTCTCTTGGGAGTTCTAAGTGTCCTCAGTACATCGTACCCTCAGTCTTTTATAATGGCCTTCCTTTAAAATTCAACTTAAGTGGCACCTCTTGTGGGCCCTTCCCAGTTCCCCCAGCTGCTAGTGCCTTCCATCTAAGGCTACCTTCCATCCTGTATTTACCTTGAATATATTGATTTATATATCTGTTGCCTCCCACATGAGAATTTGAGACTGTGGGGCAGTCTCCCCCCATGGGGGCAAACATCATGAACGCATATAAGTAGACACAAAATATGTACATGGATTCATACGTTCCTGAGATCACTGAAGGCTGTCGGGGGCAAAGGGTAAGCTTTACAGATAGGAAACTAGAGTTTGACCTTCAAGGATGGGTAGGACTTCAGAAGGTAGAGAGGGGCAGGGCATTCCAGACTGAGAGAGCAGTTGAACAAAAGAATAAATGCAAGACCATCCGTGGTGTGTTTGTAGGATGATGAAAAGACCCCTTTGCCGGGCAAGGGTATGTACAGGGAGTCTAAGTCTATAAGAGAATAAATAAATGCAAAACTTACATCATTTTCTCTTCAAAACAGAACTTAAAGTGTTTATGTTTTCAAATTCCTTGAGAGGGAGAAGGGCACTGCAATATTTTCATTTTACAGCAGAGATTATGGGGCTCCTAGAGGTTCAGAGACTTGCCCAAGGCCATGTAGTAAATCAGAGATGGAACAGAGGAAATACTATGGATCTCTTGACTCCTGGGCCAAGAATGTTTCTTGCTAGACTATACTGCACGTCACATTTATTAAGAAATAACATGCCAGCCATTTGGCTGAACGCACTCCACAGGAGCATTCAGACTAACATTGACACCCTGATCTCAACGCTAGCAATCAAAGCCTCAGCAATCAATCCAATTCACTTATCTTAAAAATTCAAATGTCCAATTGTCTCAGTCATGAAAAGAACTAGACCTGAATCTGGAGCATAGTCCTCAACTCTTCAGGTCAAATTATTAGTGGATAGAGCACCGGGCCTGGAGTCAGGAAGACCTGAGTTCAAATCCAACCCCTGACACTTACTAGCTGTATGACCCTGGGCAAGTCATTTAACCCTGTTTGCCTCAGTTTCCTTACCTGTAAAATGATCCAGGGAAGGAAATGGCAAACTACTCCAGTATCTTTGCCAAGAAAACCCCAGATGGGATCACAATGACTGAAAAGAGTGAACAAGAGAAAAAATACTTAAAGCTCTATTTACATGTTGCCATCCTCAGTTCCTCCCTGTCCCTCACCCCTATAGCCAATCTGTTGCCAAGGCCTGTTGATTTCACCTTTGAAACATCTCTCCAATATGCCTTCTTCTCTCCTCTGACATTGCCACCACTTTGGTGTAAGCCCTCATCACCTCAGACCTGGACTACCTCAATAGCCTCTGGCGGGTCTGCCTGCCTCAGGTCTACCCCCACTCCAATCCATCTTCCACTTAGTCTCCAAAATAGTTTTCCTAAAGCCCACTTCTGACCATATCACTCTCCTACTCAAGAAACTCCAGTGATTCCTAATTACTGCCAGGATTATATCCAAAATCTTCTATTTGATATTCAAAGCCCTACATAAGCCATTCCCCACCTACCTTTTCAGTCATCTTACACCTGACATAGCTTCGCCCCTCCAATCCCCACAACTCCCCACATGTATTTTTCAATCCACTACCACTGACCTCCTTGTTGTTCCTAAAAGAAGGCACTCCATCTCTTGGGTCCAGGCATTTTCTTGGCCATTCCCTATGACTAGAATGCTCTCCCCCCTCATCTCCACCTCCTGGCTTCCCTGACTTAAGTCTCAGCTAAAATTTAATCTTTCCCAATCTCTCTTAATTCTGGTGCTTCCCCTCTATAGATAATTTCCTATTTGTCTCCTACAAAGCTTGTTTACACATAGTTGTTTGCATGTTATTTCTCCCTTTAGATTATAAGCTCTTCAAGGGCAGGGATTGTCTTTTTACCTTCTTTGTATCCCCAGCATTTAGCACAATGCCTAGCACATAGTAGGTGCTTAAGAAATGCTTATTTATTGACAAACTGGAGATACTTTGTATATATTATTTCATTTTAATTGTTTCTATAACCCTATGTGTTAGCTAGGCCAAATATTATACCTATTTATATATTAAAAAAAAAAAAACCTGAGACTCAGATCATTGAAGCAACTTGTCCAAGGTCCACCAGCCAATAAATGAAAAGTCTGGAATTCAATCTTCTGGCTTCAAGCTCAGTCAGTATTTCTTTTGAATATCCACACTAAGGGTAGAACAAGTTCCATGTATAGCTCCAGGCACCAACAGAGTTTGTGGTAACAGCATCAAAAGTTTGGTATCTTTAAAGTATCTGAACCCCCAATTTTTGGAATAGACTGTTATTCAATTGGTGGCAATCATTATTAGAATTCATAACATTTAGAATCCCACTAATGAGAGCATTTGTTATACTCTGAACATCACTAGATGCAGGCTTCAGAAGTAAAAAAAAAAAAAATTCCAGGTTATGGTGATTCAAGAATTGGTTACTCCAGTTAATGAATTGTTTTGGTTAGTTAAGAGATAACATTTATAATTTGATGCCTTAGCATGGCATGGAAGTGTCTCTTGTTGCTGTTCTGTTGTTCAGTCATTTTTTCAGTCATATCTCACTGTTCATGACCCCGTTTGGGGTTTTCTTGGCAAAAGATACTGGAGTGGTTTGCCATTTCCTTCTCCAGCTCTTTTTACAAATAAGGAAACTGAGGCAAGCAAGATTAAGTGACTTTCTCAGAGTCACATAGCTAGGACAGATTTGACGTCAGGGAGATTAGTCCTCCTGACTCCAGACCTATCAGTCTAGCCATTATATCACCTAGCTGACCCTAGACTCTCCTAAAGATGACAGGATTAAGAGTTGGAAGGAACCTTAGAGATCAACTAGCCCAAAGGTTCTTGACTTTTTGTGTGTGTTATGGACAAATTTAATTGATTGATTGATTGATTGATTAATAATACAATATTAATAATATAATGATTAATGTTTTTTGTCAAAATTGTAAATCAATTCTGTAGTAAAGGTGGGTGCTGAGTAAGAGAAGAAGAATTTGTTTAAGTGATTTGGCATCATGGAGAAAAAACAAGTGTTTGGGTTAAATTGTCCATTTTTCAATTCACTAGTTGGTTTTTTGTTTGTTTGGTTGTTTGGTTGTTTTTTGTATTCATATAGCCAAAGAATCAGAGAAATTAAATAGTTGAGAAAAATTGCCACCAATTGACAACAGCAGTATTCGAATTTATTATATAGAGGCAGAAAAGTAGAGTGGCTAGAGCCCTATACTTTAAATCAGGAACATGAGTTCAAATCCCTCTTGCCTCTAGAAAAGGTAATTGGCATTGAAATTTCAATTTCAATTAAAAATGAAAGCTCTTTACAACACGGGCCTGGCTTATCCCTCTAGACTTTATTCATATCACTCCCCATGACATACTCTGCATTCCAGCCAAATTGAACTACTTGCTCTTCTCTATATATAATCATCCATTTCCCATTTCCCATTCTTGATGCTTGAAATTCTTTTACTCCTGACTTTCTCTTCTTGAAATCTTCAGCTCTGAGGGAATTGTGGGAAGATAGTAACATGTAATGGCCTAGATGAAGCCAGATCCTTGAGAAACACACCAGTTGAGCTCTTAAAAATGCACCAGAAAAACAATGGAAAAGAGAACCAAAGTGAATCAGACATAGATTCTTTTGTCTAGTCCAGGCTGCACAAAAAGATCATCAGAAATCCAAGGAGACACAAAGCAGGAAAAAGCTAAGGTAGGTGAAAGGTGAAGTGAAAAATAGCATGACCCCCTAATAGAAGAGAAAGCCAGAGTAGGATACAGGATAAGAATTAGGGGAGGGGGGAGTCTAGAGGCCTCATCCCAGGCAAGAGAGAAAAACAGAGCAAGACTCACTGCAACCCACAGGTCCCACCTGGGGCAAGACATAAAACTAGTATTAAATAACTCAGGAGTTCATTCCATGACAGGCAACAGGGCATGATGAATGAGCTCACAGGGCAAAGTGAACCAAAGGTCCCATCTGAACCAAGAGATAGGGCCAGACCATCATCCAGGAAACTTGTATCTGAACTCCCATAGGAAACAAGGACATAAATTGCCAAAGAAGGTGGGGCTTAATCTTAACTACCAAACCCAGGATCAAGTAAGATCTATCTATACCTTTTAGTAATGCAGAAGCACCTTTTGACTCACCACAAGCCTTAAATTCATAAAATGCAACTGGAGATATGGATAAACAGAAGACAACACAAGATACAATGCAGAAATATCTTGGACTGAGAGAAGCTTAAAGGGTAAACCCAAGAGAAGAGAATAATCTACAAGTCCAAGTAGAGCCTTAGCGAAAAGAATGTCCTGGCCACAAGGGCTACAAGACTATTTGGAAGAAATGAAACAAGAAACATAATGTAATACAAGTAAGGAGGAAAAAATGACAAAGAACTAATACCTTAGAATAGGTGGTGGTAAACTGTGCTCAAAAATTGAACTCCCTAAAAGTTAGAATAGGCCAAACAAAACAGTGATTTCATGAGAAAACAATAAATATTAAAACAAAATAAAAAGATCAGCAGTAAAAAGAAAACGTAGGGTGTGTATTATTAAAAAAAAAAGACTGACCTTGAAAACAAGTCAAAGAGAAAGAATCTAAGAATCATTGAACTACTTAAAAATTATTACAACAGGGGAAGTTAGGTGGCACAGTGGATAGAACACCAGTCCAAAAGTCAGGAGGACCTGAGTTCAAATCTGGCCTTAGACTAAACACTTGACACTTACTAGCTATGTGACCCTGGGCAAGTCACTTAACTCCATTTGCCTAAAAAAAAAAAGAAAGAAAGAAAGAAAGAAAGAAATTATTACAACAAATAGACAAGCAAATAAATGAATAGATATATAGATAGATAAATGAAGCTCATAGACCTTATTTCAAGAAATTAAATGAAAACTTCACAGATCTCTTGGAACCAAAGGGCAATATAAAAATAAGAAAGGAATGTATGGCCACCTCCCAAAAGAAATCCCAAATTAAAACTCCCATGAACATCAAAATCCAGAAGTTCCAGGTCAAAGAAAAAAAAGTATTACAAGTAGCCAGGAACAAAGAGTTCAAGTACCAAGGAATCACAGTCAGGATCACACAAGTCTTGGCAGCTGCCACTTCTAAGAAAAGAAGAACTTGGACCACAATATCCCCCCAAGCAACAAAAATAAAGACTTACAATTAACAATGATCTATCCAATACAACTATGGATAATCCTAGGGGGAATGGGGACTGAAAGGGAGAATGTACCTTTAACAAAATAGTGGATTTCCAAGTATTGTTGATGAAAAGGCCAATACTCAGTAGATACCCTACAATGGAAACACAGGAAATGAGAAACATAGAAAGGTTCATGCATTTGATCAGTTGGAAGGGACTATGTGAGAATGAATTATTTACATAGTTATAGGAAAAGAAGAAACAAATGACCTTGCAGAGTCATAATATCATCTAGAGTCATAAGGAAAGATAAATAAGACACACATTAGGCCCAGTAGTTTATCTGTTTTGTATTGATGGTTTTAGAAGGAGGAGCAAATGGGAGGGAAGAAGAGCAGGAGAAAGGTGAGGTAACTCACTAACATAAGAGAGGTACAGGAGATAAAGAATATAAAAACATATAGGAAGTGCTGGGAGGAATGACCATGCTACGAGCTTCACTTTCATCTAAACCAGGCAAAGGAAATATAATACATTCATACAAATACTTAAACACACACAAACACATACAAAGAATATGATTCAAAAATATATCATATTAGGAAGTAAGCTGGGACAAAGAGAGGGGGAAAGGTGAAAAGCAGGATAGGGAAGGGAATAATCTTAAGCAAAACAAATCCCAACATCTGAATTGAAATCTTGAGGGGAAAGCAGTTAAAAAGTTAAAAACAAAGAGTTAAATCTATAATCAGTGGCAAGGCAGGGGATCAAGAAGAGAGGCAATAGAGGAGAAATTGATTACCTTATTTATAGGTCACAAATTTTGGTCAAATTCCCCTTTCACCACCTTTTTCCACTTTATAAAGGGGAGGTCAGGGGCAAAGAGGAAAAAGTAGAAGAGGACAGGATAGAGGGAAATACACAATTGATAATTAACAAAAATAATTAACTATAACCATGAACAAGAAGGGGAAGCACTCAACTATAAAACAGAAGAGAATAACAAAGTGAACTAGTGATCATGAACTAGAATGAGAAATTAATGAGAATCAGAAACCAACAATATATTCTTTACTAGAAATACACTTGAAACACATAGAACTCACATGCAACCAAAATAAGGAGCTAAAACAATTTACTACATTTTGGGTGAACTCAAAAAGCAGGGATAAAATAATGATTTTGGACAAGGCTACAGGAAAGTAAACGTAATAAAAAGAGAAACGACCTTATGTTAACAGGCAACATAGATAACTAGTACATTTCAATAATTTTGTTGTTGTTGTTGAGTTGTTTTTCAGTCGTGTCTGACTCTTTGTGAACCCATTTAGGGTTTTCTTGGCAAAGATACTGGAGTGGTTTGCAATTTCCTTTTCCAGTTCATTTTACACGTGAGGAAATTGATGCAAACAGGGTTAAGTGACTTGCCCAGAGTCACACAGCTAGTAAGTGTCTAAGGTCAGATTTGAACTCAGGCAGATGATAAGTCTTCCTGATTCCACACTCAGCATTCTATACACTGTGTCACTTAGCTGCCCTTCCAATAATATGTGTGTATGTATATATGTATGTACATATGTACACACACATAGATATGTATACATACACATGTGCATATACACACATGTGTTATGTGTTTGTGTATTGAGACTACTATTTGATGTGTGTATGCATACACATATATACAAATATGTGTGTTGTACTGTATATACATTTATATTTATATATATATATATATACACACATGAAACAGCATAACATCTAAATACTTAAAGAAAGTTAATTGAATGGCTGGGGGAAATAGGCATCAAAACTATAGTAGTGTGGGAACTTAATGTGTTCCTTTCAGTCCTAGAAAAATTTAACTAAAAGATAAACAAGAAGGAATCTGAAGGTGACTTTAGAAAAATTAGAAAAAAAATAGGAAAAAAAGAAATTTTAGAGGTGATGGTTCTCTAGTGATTACTGAATAGAAACAAATTTACATATTTCTCAGTCAAGCGTAACACCTTTTTAAAAATTGGCCATATATTGGGGCACTAAAACCTCACAAACAGATGTAGAAAAGCAGAAATACTAAACATATTGTGTATTGACCATAAGGCAATAAAATTATATTCAATAAAAGGCCTTTGAAGAAATAATTAAAATAAAATGTGATACTAAAAATTTAATGAGTCAAAGAACAGCACATAGAAATAATATGTAATTTCATCAAAGAAAATGACAACATGACCCAACAGATCAAAGATTGTGAGATGTAGTTAAAGCAGTCTTTAGGGAAATTTTATATCTCCAAACACTTCCATCAACAAAAAAAAGAAAGAAAAAAATTAATAGGGATTATAGTTTTAAGAAAAACAACAACAACAACAACTAGAAAAGTAACAAATTGAAAGTCTACAGCTAAACACCAAGGTAAAATTCTGAAAATCAAAGAAGAAATTAATAAAAAAGTAAAAGCAAAAAAAATCATTAAATTGATCATTGAAACTAGGAACTATTTTTAAAGTAACAAAATAGGTAAAATGTTATCTGGTCAAATTAAAAGAAAAAGAACTAAAATTTTTTCATATAAAATGAAAAAAGAATTCACAACAAATAAAGAGGAAATTAGTGAAACTATGAGAAATTAGTTTGCCCAATTATATGCCAACACAATAGATAACTTAGACAAAATAAATGAATAGCTACAAAAATGTAAAATTCCCAAATTAACAAAAGAAATGAATTATTAAAATGACCCAATGTCAAAAAGAAATATAAAAAATCCACAAATGAAGTCTCAAAGAGGGGGAAAAACTCCAAAAGCAAAAGGATTTACAAGATTCTGTCAAACATTCAAAGAACAGTTAATTCCAATAAAACAATATAATACAATAACACAATAATACAATAATACAATAACAAAAATATCCATTCAAAATAACTACAATATGCATAAAACAGCTTGGAAATCTATATACCAAGACATTCTTTATAAAAATAAAGACAAGCTAAAATAATTAGAGAAATATTAATTGCTCATGAGTAGGCCGTGCCAATATAATATAAATGACAATAATGCCTAAATTAATTTACTTATTCAGTGCCACATTAATCAAACGTCCAAAGTAGTGTTTTACAAAGCTAGAAAAAATAATAATGAAATTCATCTGGAGGAACAAAAGGTCAGGAATCTCAAGGGAAAGAATGGGTAAATGTAGGAAAGAAGGAGGCCTGGCAGTACCAGATTTTAAACTATACTACAAAAGAATCACCATCAAAATAAGTTGGTACTGGTTAAAAAATAGAGAAATCAATCAGAAGAACACATTAGGTACTCAAACATATAGAAACAAATAAGTCTAGTATCCTGGTATTTGATAAATCTAACTACCCCAGTTACAGGGATAAGGAATTTGGCTGTTGCTGTTTAGTCACTTTTTTAGTTATGTCCAACTCTTCATGACCCCATTTGGGGTTTTCTTGGCAAAGATACTGGAGTGGTTTACCATTTTCTTCTCCAGGGGATAAGAACTAGTATTCAACAAAAAATTGCTGGAAAAACTGGAAAGCAGTCTAACAGAAAAGAGGTATGGAACATCTAACAGTATAAGCCAAGATAAGCACCAAATTGATACATGCCTTAGATAGAAAAGGTGGTATCATAAACAATTTAGAGGGCAAGGAAGTTACCTTGCAGATCTATGGACATGGGAAGAGTTCATGACAAGGAAAAGATAAAATCACAGAATATAAAATGGACAATTTTGATTATATAAAATTAAAAGGATTTAGCATAACCCCCACCACCACCACCAAAAAAATTAGTTAAAATCAGAAGGGATTCAAAATGAGGGGGAAATTTTTTATAGCAAGTTTTATAAGAATATGAGCCATTCCCCAATAGATATATAATCAAAGGATATAAATAGATATTTTTCAAAGAAAGAAATTCAAACTATCAATTAATAGAGAAATTCAAATTAAAGCAACTCTGAAGTTCCACATTATACCTTTCAGATTGGCAAAGATGGCAAAACTGGAAAATGACAATTGTCAGAAAAGTTATGGGAAAACAGGCACACTTTTGCATTGTTGGCAGACCTGTGAATGGGTCTGCCACTGTGGAATGCAATTTGGAACTGACCAAAAAGTCACTAAACTGTGACTCAGTGACAAAGCTACTAGAACTTAACCCCAAGGAGATCAAAGAAAGAAGAAAAAGACACATATTTACAAAATTATTTATAGCATCTCCTTTTGCAAGGGTGAAGCACTAGAAACTAAGGGAGTATTTATCAATTGAGGGATGGTTAAACAAATTATTGCACATGACTACAATAAATATAGTATAATTAATGTATTTTTTCCACGAAAAGAAATTATGAAATGAGTGGTTTCAGAGAAACATTGGAAGACTTGTATGAATTGAAATGGAGTAAAATGATCAGAACCAGGAGAATAATTTATACAACACAACATTATAGAGAAAAACAATTTTGAAATACTTGAGAACTCCGACCAAGGCAGGGACTAATTTTGACTAGAGGACTGATGATGAAGCATGCTACCCACCTCTTAACAGAGAGGCAATGCATTCAATACTCAGAATAAGACATGCACTTGGAGACAGCCCACGTGGGAAGTTGTTTTGCTTGACTATGCATATTCATTACAAAGCCTTTACTTTTCTTTTTCTTTTTTCCTTTTCCAAGTGACTTAGATGGAGGAATAAGGATAGAGTATTAAGAAAAAGAAAACAAAGAGAAGAGGGTCATTGAGGCATTTTTAAATTTTTAAATTCAGAGAAAAGAGCAAAAGGAAGAACAGAAAGCACAAACACACAGGACAGCTTTGAAAGCTCCTGACTGAATTTACTATATGCTTAAAACAAAGGCAAGCTGTACATACTAGAGATCTGCATTTTCATGTATAGTCATCCATTCTACTATGGAAACAGAAATGCCCATCTTATTTGGTGTTTGTTAAGTTCAGAACCAATCCAGATTTTTTTCATTTCACTTTCATTATTTGTTTTCTCAACTACAAGTAAACAAAAAATTTTAACATTTGTTTCTTAAAAGCTTGAGTTCCAACTTCTCTGCCTTCCTTCCTCCTCTCCCCCCTCCTTGAGAAGGCAAGCAATTTGATAAAGATTATATGAAATACAAAAAAAAAAAATTTTTTTAAAGAATTCTTTAGTTTAATCTAAGGCTCAATTCAAGTACTACCTCCTATAAGAAGGGTTCATTGTTAGTTTTGAGCACTCCTCACCAACCAAAATTAGTTTGAATTTACTTATCTGGGCATGCATTATTTCTCCCAGACTAAAATATAAACTCCTTGACCACAGGGTCTGGTTTCATTTTTGTCTTTTTATCCCTTAGCACAGTGCCTGGCACATAGTAGGTGGTTTAAATGCTTTTTTAATTAAATTGATCTGAATTCTGACTCTGACACTTACTGGCTGTATGACCATGGCTAAGTAGTTTAGACTTAGATTCTCTAAACTCTAGTTTCCTCATGTGCAAAGTAAAGAATAATTTTCATGGTCCCAATCTCAGACTTGGCACAAGTACTGAATAAGCTAATATATGTAAAGCTCATTGAAAACTTTAAAGTACTATGTAAATGGCAGTTATCATCACTAGTTGACAACAAATGCAACAGTGCTACTATTCCTGATATTAATATACATATTTTTGCTACAACACTCTACCTGAATTTCATCTAAAACAAGCTTATTAAGGGATTGTTAATCCTTCAAGTGGATCTGCTCCCATAAAATGCTTTGTTTTGTATCTCTGCTTAACCCAATTCTTTGCACATAGTTGGGACTTAATAAATGATCTATATAAGCATACATGTATACATGATACATACGTATATGTACATACATATATGTACATGTATATGCCTATCTATATGCAGCTGGTGGTGCAGTGGATAGTGGTGCACTGGACTTGGAATCAGGAAGATTCATCTTTATTAGTTCAAATCCAGCCTCACACACTTAGCTATGTGACCCTGGGCAAGTCACTTAGACCTGTTTGCCTCAGTTTCCTCATCTGTAAAAATGAGCTTGAAAAGGAAATGACAAACCATTCTAGTATCTTTGCCAAGAAAACCCCAAATGGGATCATGAAGAATCAGACATGACTGAAAATGACTGAATAACATCTATCTCCGTCTATATGTCAATAGACATAAATAAAATTTCTCAGTACTCTAGGCAACTATCTTAGGACTTTAAGTTGCAGAGAAGTTGCCAACCTGCATAAGTAGAGGAAATTCCCTTTTCTGGGAGTCACCTATAGATCTCATCTCTATACCTATCCCTACCTGTACATGTACATGCTGTCTCCTTCAGCTCCTGGACATGCCCTGATGGAATTTAAGTTCCATGGAGGCAAGAACTATTTCCCATTCTTTGTATAGCTCCCCAGAACCTACCACAGTGCCTGGCACACAACGAGTGCTTGTTGGTGAATTGACTGGCTGAGACTAAACCATTCTGGAATGAATTGGAGGGTAAGAATGACACTTTTCTGGAAGTGGGCTCCATGATTATTCCTTTGCCAAAGGCACTTAGATACCAGTGCCTTCTTTATCTGTCATTGTCCTGAATAAAAACTCTATGTTGAAATGCTTATTGTTAGTCTTTTGGTTGCAGAAGTGGAATTGAATATCCCTAGGGAAGAATGAAAATGAGGCAGGTTCTGATATTCCCAGAGAGTAGCATCTCTGGATGGGCGAATGAGCCAGAAAGAGTATTACATTATTAAGAAGCCCCCAAGATTAAATTCCAATCCACATCCTCACAGAGTTTCAGTTTGGAGTGAAAGGTTATATGCTGAATGGCCCTAGGGTTTTCTGAACTAGGATTTATGCCTTCGTTTGTTAATAACCAAAATCTGCTAGAGAATAAAAGGTCCCTCAGCTGAGCATGGAATGCAGAGGATATGCACCTCCCCTTCCCCTTTAGATTACATCTAGACATCCAGGGTAAGACCAGCCTTTAGTGTGTCTTCACACTAAATGAGGACTAATGGTGGTTACAAAAATCAGCCTCTACTTTCTTCAGCTATCTGGACTGGTTGGGAAAAGAGACAAATTCACTAGATGAGTGCCCCATCTTCTCCTCCACTCTCAATTCTTAGCAGCACTCCACAAAAGCAAAGATTCAGTTGGTCCACAGTTTAGGAACATAGCCCCATAATCAGCAGTGGTGTTTCTTCGTCCTTGCCATTGGGTCAGGCCATAGACAGAGGACAGGAGAGGAAATGGGCTTCCCCAAGCTGCTACTTCCATCCTTCTGCTTTGGCATGCACTTACAGACACAATCTACAACACAGGAGATTGAGATCCTGTTTTATATGAGTTACTGAGTCTGTTCTTCATTCATTGGTTCTGTAACTTATGTGGCTGTCGGTGTCCTCTTCCCCATTTGCTCTGAAACAGAATATTTGAAAGTTCATCCCCCATCCCAATGGGCATTTGGTCTAATCAAGGCCAGACTCTCCCAGGGGGCAATAGAGTCTGTTTCCTGTGGCTTCTGGGATCAACTGTACTTTCTGCTCTTTTCCATTTGGAAAGAGAGAAGCTGTGGCTAGAGCCCTGAGACACTGTCTGGCAGTCAGAGATCAGATGAGACCATGCCTGGCCTGCTTTAAGGAGCTTGTTCTGTCCAATGAAAGGGATCAGCAGCCAGAGAGAACAAAGTGAACAGAGATGATCCAGTCCAGTTTTCTTTCCCATTGATTTTTGACAGTTTCCTTGCCTCTTGTCAATGTTTGCAGATTAAACCCTCATTCATCCAGATCAAGGATTTTATCACACCATCTGCTGTTTGATTCCAATTACATCATTGAGCTGTACTCCAGCCTGCTTCTGCTTACTGACAAGTTGAAGGATGCCTCACTTTCTTCTTACTTTCTACATTTTTCAACACCTCCAGATTCTCAATTTATTTGCAGTCTTGAAGTCCACTGTTGCCCAGCCGACCCGATTTCAGCCCATATTACATTAAACAAAGACTAATGGAGGCAAGACTGGGGAGATGTGTTGCTGTCCTTCAAATGTAAAGATGCCTCTATGGGCCCACTGGCAACGCTGCCCATTCCTTCTTATGACCAGTGAAATTCCTTTGCAATGCAACTGACTCAGGCTAAGAAAGGTTAAGGTATAAAGTGGAAATGAACTAGCTCCAAGGATAACCAAGCCCAGGACAATGACCTTGACTTCATTAGTATGATGGATTAAAAGCTTTACCAAATGATATCACTGCGTGAGTATGAAAAGAAGTCTGGATGTGGTGGCAGAGGTCCTGGCTTAAAACCCCAGCTCTGCTCATTATCACCTTTGGAAGTCACTTAACTTTTTGAGCCTCCATTTCATCATCTGTAAAACGAAGTGATAGTAGTAGAAGACCTCTGAAGTCCCTTCCAGCTCCAAAACTATGACCCCATGACATGACAGCACTTCAAGAATATATCGTTTGGTTGGGGATTCCCTTACTGATACAGATTGCAACCCCTCTAGAGCTAGATGGCTTTCAAGAGTTTCTCTGGACAAATACTTCATCACCTAACACCAACCCAACAATAAGCCTCTCCAAACTTGGTTTCACTCACTACAGTCCCTACACCTCCCCCAACCCAGCATCTTCTTGAAGGTGCCTTGCCAATCATCACTAGAGACCAGGCCTGAAGGTTTTAACCCTTTCATCTCTGAAACTGCCTCCCTGGAGTCCTCCGGGACTGATTGGTGACTATCTCTCCTGACCCACTATTTCAAGAAAACCATAAACATACTTCACTTCACTCCCAACTCCATACCATTTTCTTTACAATCTTACCAACCCCAACTCTCTCCCACCCCATAGTTCTGAAGTCATAGTCAAAACAACCCTGCCATTGTTCTTGGCCTAGTATGTCAATCTACTTCCCTATAGCCCCACTTGCCATCTCTGTAATTTCAAGTCCAGAGTGCTCCTTCCTGGCTACCACACCCCTCTGGGTATTGTCTCCCATATTGAATGAAGTTTCTTGAAGGCAAGGACTCTCTTTGCTTTTGATTTTGTATCTCTAGTTCTTAGTTCAGTGATTGGCAGGCACTATGCTAACTGCTAGTAAATAGTAAGCTCTCAATAAATGCATCTTCATTCATTCATTCATTCATTCAAACTTAGTTTGATACAAGGAAAACAGACATATAGTGTGTCACTTGGCAGGCATTTAAAGGCTATCCAGTTTGGTAGGATGATCACCAGAGTGTACGAAAGTCATTAGAATAACCTTTGAGAACCTGGAGTCAAATCCAGGTTGTAATGAAGTACCAGAGTAAGGCTTTGGTGGAGAGTAAAAAAAAAAATTTCTGATGCATCATATCCTATTGTGACAGGATAGCAGTGCAACATAAGAGTGGAAAATTCAAAGACTCAATAGCTGGAGAGATAAGGAAATAGGGAGCTCCTATCATAAGAGATGGGGGTGGGGAAAGTAAACCAGAGAGTACAGGTTGGAGACTCTCTATCATTCCCCACTGTGCCCATGAATAATGGATGCTTCCCCCTCCCTCAAGAGGCCAGACTCTGGGAAAATATGAAGTTGAAAGACTGGAAGTCTCCTTCTGCCTCTTGCTGTTTTTGTGTTAAATATCCTGGGATGCCAAATAATAGTCATAACTCTCTCCAGCAAGTGTGCTGTCTTTTCTGGGCCCAAGGAGTCATGGGTCAGTGGGCAGCAGCTAGGGGCTGGTTCTATTAACATCAGGCTCTAACCAACAGAGATAAAGGGACATGAATAATATAAAGCACATATTAGTGTGTGTGTATACGCTTGCATGTATGCATATACACACAACTGCCAATTTTATTTCAAATAATTTGGGTGCATTTCTACTCACCCACGTGCACATGTATACTATGGCCAGGGCCAGTTACCTTTGTTAGCTAGAACCTTGAGTTAATATAGTGGACCCCTGATGTATACCACCCCCCTCCCTTGAGATCCTTAATTTTCAAAATCTGCTAAGTTCCACACGCTAGGACAAGACCAGCCCGGGTGTTTTTGGTTACCTGTCATGTATGCTTTTTCCTTTCATTCCAATAATGTTACAGTCTCTCACCATGGTCTCTTTGGTTTCTTAGAAATCTTTCCCTTCTCCAGGACTGTGAATGCTTTGGGTTTTCTCAAAATGAAAAGAAATAAGAACAAATGAAAAGGAAAAGAAAGGAGAACAAGTTATAAGGTTGATGAATTAGTCAAGAAAGGAGGACAAAAAAGTCAGTACTCAAGTACCCCTATTCGTGATAAAACTATAAAGAATTGGCTTGATGTGGCCAAGTGACGTCAACATACCGTATGATCAGCCGATCAATCAACACACATTTGTGTTAATTAATAAATGCTTAAACTTACTATGTGTCAGACACTATGCTAAGCATTAGGAATATAAACACAAATAGAACGAAAGACAGTCCCTGCCCTCAAAAGTTTCTAACCGGGGAAGATAACACATAAAACGAAGGTCACAAGGGAGAGGGGTGAAAGGCCTGAATCACAGCCTGGAGAGGAATGAGACATGGCTGATGTGGGTGCCCTTCTTAAACAGAGGTCCTAGGAGGAGACGTCCAATCAAGGAGAGAAGCCATATGGGTGGATGGTCCTTCCAACATGTGAATTCCAGGACTGGAGTGAGCTTCAGGGTGAAGAGCTGGGGCACAAGAAGGGAAATGGTGATGATTGCAGACTGAGGAGAAATTATGAAGGCCACATGACATAAAGGAGAGATGTAGGACCACAAAAAGAAATGGATGAGTCATGCAGTGAGAAAGAGGACTAACTAATAAACTGTCCATGTGCCCCGATGCAATGTTAAGAGATTTAGAGGAAGGTTCTCAGCATGTTGGATGAACCCCCTGCAAAGGATTTACGGGAGAACATGACTGGGAGTTACACAGCATGAGAAGGCTTGGGCAGCTTTAGGATATATCCTATTGAAGGGAATAGTCAAACTGGTGAGATCACAGATGCATTGGATTATCATGCTAGGCTCAGGATTCATAGGACCAGAAGCTTTACTGCTGGTAGGAACCTTAGAGATCATCCAGTCTAACTCCCATTTTCCTGATGAGAAAATTAAAAGTCAAAGGTCACACAGCTTATTAGAGACAAAGTCAGAATTTGACCCCAGTCTTATGACTCTGTATCCAGTATTCTGAGCTTTTAGGAAAAAAAGGAAAAAGCCCTGAGGAGAAGGCTGATGATAATTTTCTACCCATAAATCTAAGCAATATCCTTTGATCATTAGACTAAAAATCGCTGATTATTTATACCTTTTTAAATAATTGGTCACTCTATATCTTTGTGTATAGGATAACTCTAATGCTATATGAGGCCAAAACACAATAGTAATAACACAGGAAATAAAAAATAGTCAAATCAGTTGGCCATAGGATATCTTCACAATGTAATGAAGTCGCTTGTTTTATTTTCCATTTGTCTATCCTGGTCCATTAGGGCAAGCAAATCAATTAAACTAGGTTTATTCCCTCTGCTAAGAGCTTTAGCTAATCTCTTGTTATGGTAGGAAGATGGCCTTGTCTTCCAGAAGGCTATTCCAATGGAGCATAAATTCTGGCAGTCTAGAAACCTGGAAAAGCTTTGATGACCAGCCTGGCAATGGACTATCTATCTGTCTGTCTGTCTGTCTATCTATCTATCCATACATGCGCACACATACACATACACACCTGTCATCTAAGGGCCAGCCTCAAACTGGCAATGGAATATATAGATATACACAATATATATATGCATTATATATAACACATGATATATGTATGTACATATATACAAATGCACATATGCATCTGTCACCTAAGGGCTAACCTACTTAAATTCAGAGAAGCTTAACCAATTTGGGTAGAGAAAGATGAATATATTGACCGCAGCAACTCTCAAAGACTATCTTTTACCATAGACAGAAATCTGCACTGATGGAAAAGTACCCAAACCAAAGAAATCCCAGATCCTTGAAGTATCCCCTGCTCAAGTGGCCTACCCTCTACCTGGTCAATAACAGCTTTTGCCTGGACGGTGCTTTGACTTGCTTTAGTATGTATAATTTTTTTCAGAAGAAGCTGGAGTCAGTTTGGGCTTGTCTGGGTCTGTTTGCTTTGGTTCTTGAAACAGAAGCCTTAGAGGGAGGCAGGATGACCAGTCCCTCAGGATTCAGTGCAGATGGGACCACCCACATGATGGTTTGTCTTCTCCACCCAGTCATTTCAATTGTGGTCATGTTGATGGGCACAACACAGCTGTCTGTACCTAAAGCTGATTATTCCCTTGCCAGTGACAGTGTTGTGTAGACCCAGCTTAAGAGTAAAGCCATTTTGCATCCTAGTTTACCAGTAACCAGACAGGCAGATCCAGACCTACTATTTTAGGTCCCTTTTGGCAGAATTGCACAGCCCACCTGGACTGTGTAGATGAAGTATCCTTCTCTTTGGGCAATGTTCTAGAATTTATTTTACTATAAAATATGAACTTGAAAGTTAATAAACAGGGCAGCATTTGATGCCAGGGATTAAATATTTACTGGTAAAATATACAGTGATGAAAAAGATTTCCAAACAGGTGATAAATCATATAGTCTGTGCTCTGTATTAAATATATTTTTTTAACCAAAGAATAAATACAATTTAACTTAGGAAGAAAATATTAACCCTTTGCTTTCAGATACCCTCTTTTACTTCTTTGAACTGATGAAGAATCTTGCTTAGGATTTCTTTGAAGAGAGAATGTAACTACTAGGATTTTTTTGTTAAATAATTTTTTATCAATGACTAAAAAATATATTCCATTTGCCACTGAGTCCTGTTAATTCAAAATAATTCACACATTTTGTCCCTTCCTTTCCAATCCCACTGCCACCACCTCAATGAAGGTTCACATAACACAGGTCTTGGAATATTCCAACAGCCTCTAAGGTGCCTCCTATGTCTATTGAAACCAACCTACAAACCAGTACCAGCTGCATTTCTCTGAAGGACTACTTTCTGCCCTTTGGCTGTGCGGTGCTAAGTCTCTGTAAGGAGATGTGACTCCTGATCAACCAGGATGCTGCACCCGTGTTTGAGGGGAGAAGAGATTTCTTCAGATTGTTGGAGGACTTAGACAGAAATCCTGTAGGATCTCCCCAGTTCTCTATGATCTGTCAAAGAACAATGGCAGTGGCTCAGCATTTACATCAACCTATCCTCTCAGTACCAAGGATGTTCTTTCTGTGAGCCTGGTGCCTTGAGTTAAACAAGGGCAGGCAAATGCTCTTGTCCTATATTCCTACTTGTCTTGCATATCGTTTCCCTGATACACAATAACAGTATAACTTTTCTTCTATATGTGTTTTCTTCCTCTGTAAGAGTATAAGCTCTCTGGGGTCAAAACTATCAACTATTCAATCTTCATATGCCTAGCACTTAGCACAATGACCAGTATATAATAAATACTCAATAAATTCTTTTTCATTCTTTCATTCATCCACTCATCTGCAAGTGCTTCCTCCTAAAAATTATCTTGAATATATTTTGTATATTCTTTTGTGTATATATGTTATCTCTACTGATAGAATATCAGTATTGCCCTTGAGGGCAAGGATGATTCACTGAATACTGATTGACAGAGGAGTGACATGACCAGAACTACATATGAGAAAGATTATTCTGGCAGGATTATGAAGGATAGACGTGGAGACATGAGTTCTCTTGAGAAGGTTAGTCCAATGGGCAAAATAGTCCAAGTGGGTCATTATGATGGCCTATGGACATAACAATAGAGAAAAAGATCCTATGATCATAGATTTAGAGCTAAAAGGGACTTTGGAGGATATCAAGTCTGATTCCCTCACATAAAATGAGGGAAACTGAGTATGAGCAAATTGAGACTTGGAAATGTTAAGTGACTTAGGATCACATGACATAGGAGAGTCTAAGGAATGATTCAAACCTGAATCTTCATGACTCCAAGTACAGTGCCCTCTGTATATCACAGTCTTATAGATGTTTTAGAGAATTATCAGTATATGGAAATGAAAGGTGGAGGAAGAGTCAACAATAATTCCAGTAGACTGATTGAATAGCAGTGTCATAAACAGAAATAGTAAGGTCAGAAGTATGAATAGGTTTATACTAAAATATAATAAACCATTTTTGACTCATTGAGTTTGAGGTATTAGGGGGACATCTAAGTGAATTAACCTGTAGACAGTTGGAGATGCATGTCTGGAGCTCAAAAAAGAGCTCAGGGCTAGAAATGTAGATTTAGAAATTATTTGAATAGAAGTGGTAGTTGGGGCCCTTAGAATGAGTGTAATTAAGGAAGAAAGTTTCAAGAAATAAGAGAAGAGGTCCAAGGACAGACCTATATGAAGGAGCTGGGAAAAGGATAAGGCCTCAGCAAAGGAAACAGAGAAGGAGCAGCTAGAAAAGTAAGAGGATATGGCAGTATCTCTAAAACCAAGGGAAGAGAAAGTATTGGTTGAAGGAACTAGGAATGTTTTACTCTGGAGAAGAGAAGACTTGGATGGCCATAATAGCTATCTTCAAGTATTAGAAAGGCTGTCTTATGAAAGAGAGATTATATTTGTTCAGTTTGGTCCCAGAGTGCAGAACCAGGAACAACGGGGAGAAATTGAGGGGACAAAAAGTAAATGTAAGTTTGATGTCCAGAAATGCCTCCTAACAAGTGGAGTTGTCCAAAAAGTGAAATGAGCTGCCACAAGAGGTTTAAGTAGGTTCCCTCATTCAGCAGAGGCTAGATTACTGCTCATCAGGTATGTTGCAGTAGAGTTATTTCTTTCAGGTAAGGGTTGGGTTAGGGCTGGTAGATAATACAGTGGATAGAGCACTGGGCTTGGAATCAGGAAGACTCATCTTCATGAGTTCAAATGTGGCCTCAGACACTAGCTGTGTGACCCTGGGCAAGTCACTCAACCTTGTTTGCCTCAGTTTCCTCAGCTGCAAAATGAGCTGGAGAAGGAAATGGCAAACCACTCCAGTACTTCTGCCAAGAAAGCTCAAATGGGGTCACAAGGAGTCAGACATAACGGATACAACTTAATAACAACAGAAGGGTTGGATGAGATTAATATTGAGATCCCTTCCAACTGTCAAATTCTGTGATTCCATGGGTTTCCAATAAGAGGGAGTGTTAACTGTGTCAAAAGCTGGAGAAATCAAAGAAGATGAAGACTAAAATAAAAACATTGAATTTTGCATGTAAGATGTCAGTGAGCAACCTTCACACTTCATCTGTAACTGAAAGGGATAGAAGGGTAAATACTGGTGATAGCTGAGCATGTTTGTGGGCAGATGAGAAAAAAAAAAATCAGTGTAGAAGAAGAGTCTGAAGATGTACAAGAGGAATGGCCACTAGAGGAGGTAAGAAGAAATAGGACCGAGGGTACAAAGAAAAAGAATTAACTTTAATATGGAAAAAGGATATTTCTTACATTGTGATCTGGGAAAAGGAAGAAAAGGTATATTAAGCTGAGATGTTTTGAGCAATGGAGGAGGTGGGTAAAGAATATCATATCCAAAGATCTCAGTCTTTTTAGGGAAGTAAAAGGCTGAGGCATCTGCTGTAAATCTCCAGATTAGGGGATTCAAAGGTGGGGAAAGGAAGCATGCAGAGAAGGGAAGATTTGGAGCAGACTCTTTGGGGAATGAGATAAAGAGTCTATAAGGGTACAGCAAAAGGATTTCATGGAAAGAACAGAAGAGACCCTAAAGATCATCTACTCCAACTTCATCATTTGGTCAATTTATAGTAGTATCAAGTTCCCAGATGAGATTATGCATCATAAATTTAGAGTGCATGAAGTCAGTTCAGTTTTATGACTTTCTTCGCCGATACTTAGCGGCCCTGGAGTAAGAATAGAGAAGAGAAACTGAGTGTTGGGGATTATCTGAGGAGAAGGATTTACAGGTCAGGAAGGAAAGGAGTTTGAAGGAATTCAGGGATTGTAAAATAGTAGGTAATGAATCTTTATAGTGGACATTCATGTTAAGGATGAGCAAGTGAAACTATAGTGGAGAAGGGAGGACTGAAAGAACTGGGAGAGAGTCAAGGGACCTGAAGCCATGATGTGGACAAAGTATTACTTGACTAAGAGTGAGAGGGCAAGAGAGGTCAAAGACTAGGAAATTGTGGCCAGAGAGAGTAGTGTTTCAAAATTCACAGAGATACTACAGTCTCAGGAGAGAGTACAATTTAAGACAAGATTTTGTTACTGTGTAGTTTGAAGTATGGCTGAGAACATAGATTTCCTGAGGACAAGTGCTGGTATCACTTGCACAGTCTTAAAGTATAGTGAACATTTAAATTTTTGTTGAATTAGACTGGATTAGAGAGAGTTCATCAGAGTTGATGAGATTAAGGAGTTAAGATGAAAGTTAAGGTTGTTACATGTCATCATCACATCAAAAATGAAGTCCCCAAAGATGACGGCGGAAATTTTAGAAGAAAAGAAGACTATGAACAAGTCCCTAAAGTTGAGGCCATAATCTTGAGGTTAGTTAATGGCATCAATAAGGATAGGGAAAGGAGTGCCAGACCTGGGGTTAGGAAGACTCATCTTCTTGAGTTCAAATCTGGTCTCAGGCATTTAGAAGCTTTGTGACACTAAGCAAGTCACTGAAACCTGTTAGCCTCACTTTCTCACCTGTAAAATGGGTTTAGAGAAGAAAACGACAAACCACTCTAGTATCTTTGCTAAGAAAACCCCAAATGGGGTAATGAAGAGTCAGACATGACTGAAATGATGCAACAACACAACAAAATAGCTGAGGAAACTGATTTCTAAGGCAGTGAAGTGACTTGTCCAATTAAACGTAGAAAATAAATGGCACAGTGTTTTTTAAAAAAATGTATTATTCTGGAACTCTCTTTCCTTTCTTCCATTGGAATTGGGACCTATAGAATAGAGATGCTGGGTGATTTTCCATAGAAAACACGTATTTCCGAAGTACCTACTACGTGCAGGGACCTACGCTAAACACTGAGAGGAATGCAAAGACAAGGAAGACAAGGCCCCCGCTTTCAAAGAAGAATACAATCTGATAGGGAAGGTAAGATATGTACAAAACCAACTGTCATCAATCAATCAGTTGACAAACATTTATTACCCTACTATGTGCCAGGCACTGTGAGAAGCGCTAGGGATGCAAAGAAAAATCAACAACAGTCTCTGCCCTTAAGGAGTTTATGTTCTAATGAGGGAAACAACAGACTTACTAATAGAGTAATCGGCCAATAAATCAACAAGCATTGCCTAGTGCTCAGTATGAGCCAGGTATTGTGCTAAGCACTAGAGATGCAAAAGAAAAAAGGACAACAGCCTCTTCCCTCAGGGAGCTTACATTCTATTGGGGGAGACAACATGTATGTAAATAAGTACATCACAATACAGAAGGAGAGCGGGGAGCTCTGGGGGAGGAGGGAAGCCTGGAAGGGTCTCCTGCAGAAACTTGCTCCTGCCAGGGATTCTAAGTGGCACAGATGAGGAAGGAGAGAGTTCTAGGGATGGGGGCAGCCAGTGCAAAGACACAGAAATGAGAGATGGGAGATGGAGGAACAGCAAACAGGTCCCTATGATTGGATGGTAACGTGAATGGAGGCGAGTTATCTGTAAGTATACTGGGAAGATAGGACAAGATCATGTTATAAAGCTTTAAATGACCAACAGATGATGTCAAAGGGATATGAGATGAGGAGAAGGAGAGAAGAGGGAGCTCTAGGAAATGTTCTCAATTTTTGAGGTGAAGTACAAGGAAGAGTCTTCACTGAGAGGGAGGAAGTAGAATGATATAAGCACTGTAAGAGAGATGCAAGCAAAGCAATGTGAAATTCAGAAGGAGAATTCATTTGTGCCTCTAATTTGACTCATTTTTTTTCTGGCAGTTGTGAAAATACGTTAAGAAAATGCAACTAACAGAAACTATGGACTTGGGGTTCACTCAGGAATATGAGGGAGCAATAGGAGGGAGTGAAGAAAGGAGAGGTAGAAAGATGCCTTGGTGAATGGAGGTGACAGAAGCATCTATTACTTCAATACACTTGCTGTTCATCCATTTCCTTCTCTGTCATCTTTTTTTAAGCATACTTCCACATCAGTCATGTGAAAGAAGAATCAGAACAAAAGGGGAAAACCGTAAGAAAGAAAAAAAAAGAAAATGGTATGCTTCAATCTGCATTCAGACTCCACAGTTCTTTCTCTGGATGTGGATAGCATTTTCTATCTTGAGTCTTTTGGAATTGTCTTAGATCATTGTATTGCTGAAAAGAACTAAGTCTATCAGAGCCGTTCATGGCACAATGTTGTTCTTGCTGTATACAATGTTCTCCTGGTTCTGCTCACTTCACTCAGCATTAGTTCATGTAAGTCTTTCCAGGTTTTTCTGAAATCTGTCTGCTCATCATTTCTTTTAGAACAATAGTGTTCCATCAAATTCATATACCACAACTTGTTCAGCCATTCCCCAATTGATAGGCATCCCCACAACTTCCAATTCCTGGCCAACACAAAAAGAGCTATATAAATATTTTTGTACCTGTGGGTCCTTTTCCCTTTTTTATGATCTCTTTGGAATACAAACCTAGAAGTGGTATTGCTGGGTCAAAGGGTGTGCACAGTTTTATAGCCCTTTGGGTATAGTTCCAAATTGCTCTCCAGAATGGTTGGATCAGTTCACAACTCCACTAACAATGCATTAGTGATCTAATTTTACCACTTCTTCTCCAACATTTATCATTTTTTTTGTAATATTAGCCAATCTGATAAGTGTGAGGTGGTGCAGAGTTATTTTGATTTGCATTTCTCTAATCAATAGTGATTTAGAGCTTTTTTTCATATGCCTGTAGATAGCTTTGATTTCTTCATCTGAAAACTGCCTGTTCATATCATGTGACCATTTACCAGTTGGGGAATGCTCTGTCATCATCTTGAGAAGATGAAACAGGATTCCTAGATTTGCTCAAAAATATTCAATGGTTCCTTTTTGCCTCCAAGGAAAGTCCAAACTATATGTTTGACATTCAAAGCCCTCCACAATCTGCTACCATCCTATTGTTCTAGCCTCATAATAGCTAATGTTTATATAGTGCTTACTGTTTTCCAGGAACTGTGCTAAGCAATTATTATCCCATTTGATACTTACAACAATCCTGGGAGGTAGGTGCTATTATTAGCCCCATTTTATAGATGAGGAAACTGAGACACACAGGTTAAGTGGCTTGCCTAGGGTCACACAACTAGTGAAAGTCTGAGTTCACATTTGAACTCAGATCTTCCTGATTCCAGGACTGGCTTTCTATCCACTACATCACCTAGCTGCCCCCATATTACTCTCTACCAGGAATTGTACACTTCAGCCCAATTGAATATGTCTGAACCCTGATCACATCCTAGTGCTCTCCTGCCTCAATGCCTCTATTTTTACTGTTCTCTATGTCTAGAATGTTCTTTGTCTCCTTCTTAAACTGTTGAGTTTCTACCCACCCTTTAAAGCCCAACCAAATTTAGACATCTAAATTATCCCAGGAAGGTGACTTTTCTTCTAGGTCTACAAAGAAATGGAGTCTTTTTTTAAGTTTAAATTCTCCTAGTGGAACAATTCTGCCAATCAGCCTCTTTCCTGCTATTGGAAACCCGTCCTCAATCCCACCTCCCCTCTAGAGTTTTTTGTACTGCAAACACAAGCAAGCTGTTTGCTGAAGACTTGATACTACAGAAATGGTTACTAAATTTTATGCTCTCTTCCTTACCCCCGTAATTCAACTAGATGATCACAAGTACCCTAAGGCCATAATCAGATAGGATTCTAAAATAGTAGCAACCAACCAATCAACCATGCTGGGAATCAGAAGGCCTGGATTCAAGTCCTCACTCCACTTAACTTCTGAGTCTAAGCTTCTCACTCTGAGAAAATGAAAATAATTACTGCCTCATGGGTGGAGGGTGCTGAGGATAAAAGAATTGGGAAGTTCAGTTCACTTTTGAGCAGAGATGAAAGTTTTATAGGCATATCAGCTATTTTTCTGGTCCCTTCCTACTTCTTTTTCTTTACATTATCTCCTTGATACAACCAACTTCCTGGTCTCCATGACAGTGTATGGCCCATCCTTCTGTTGTTTGTTCATACCATGGGAAGGGGCCATGTCTAACTGGTTCTAAAATAGTCCAGTGACTTGAATATATGGATAGCCATGACAATGGCCATGATAACCATGATAATAATGACATGTCCTACTTGGGCATGTAGGAGAGCTGGAAGGGGCCATAAAGAATATCTACTCCAATGCCCTTGTTGTACAGATGAGGACACTGGAGCCAGGATGAAGAAATGACTAGTCCCAGGTCTTAGAAGTATTAAGTAGGAGAAAGGCAAGACTGGAGCCCAGGTCCTGTGACTCTGAATCTTTCCACTAGACCATTCTTCACATGGTCAGAATCCCAGCTGGCATTTACAATGGAAGGCGGTTATAAAACTACTTTTGTGACCTGGATTTCCAGAACTTCCATGAGGTTCCACTTAAACATACAACGGCGGACACACACAAAGCTGCAGCAATTGCCAAATTACATTATTTTTTACTAGCAAGCCAAATCTGAATGCCTTGGGCAAGGCCTCAGAAGACTTCAGTGGGAAAATGCAAACTTAAATGGTGGTGAACGCGCTGATTACATCTCTCTGCCCACATTTTAAATAAATAAATAATGGCTCCCCCTACCCCCACCCCCTTCCACCACCACCACCCTGAACAATTTTGCCTTGAATGGAACCACAATTCTGTACTTAAGGATGAGAAGCAGAATGGAGTAGTATGAGCAGAAGTCTGCTTGTGCTGTCAGGAAAAGCTGGGCTTGAGTCCTGCCTCTGACCCATTAGCAAAGCAACTTCCTGGAAAGAGAGTTACTGATCTGATTAAATGGAAGGAAGTCTTAGATTTCAATAGTGTGTGGGTTAATATTTAACAATTGGCTCTCCAGGGGGAAAAAAAGTACACTCAAGTTTAATCTTTATTATTACCACTTTCTTCATCACTGTCTTAAGTCTAGAGTCTAGACATTCAAATAAAAATATAATATGTCAAGCCCTGATTTGTAACTGTAAATGTTCACATCAAAAATTTAACAATCAGCTCTTATTTGCCGATTCAAGCCGGCTCTAGCACCCCTCTCAGTCTGGACACAAAGGAAACATAAAGAGACAGACAGACACAGATGAATACACACACACCAGAACAGTGGAAATCTGAAGCTCAGATTTTCTGTATGTTGATGTTACATTGCTCTAATAAAATCAATTTGATGCAATGCACCCAGTAACTATGGGTATTATGTCTGTCTGCTACATAGGAGAATAATCAAATACAGTAAATGGCTGGGGAGGCAGGGTGCTTCCAAATGAAGATTAGACAAGAAGGAATTAACCTTTGAAAGGATCATAGGACCATCATTTTAGAGCTGGAAGGGACCTCAGAAGTTCATTTCCTTTATTTTATAGATGAAGAACTGAGACATTGAGTGACTTGCACAAGGTCACACAGCTAATAAGTTTGTTTGTTTGTTTTTTAGCTAACAAGTTTTCATACAGGTTTCAAACACAGATACTTAGGCTCTAAATTCAGTACCCTTTCTCCTGGACCATACTCCCTTTCAGAAATGAAACTAGCCAGATGACCCAAATTGAGGCACTGTAAAGTGCTGTAAAGTTTGGTAAAGTAAGATATTGTAAAGTTTGCTCTGGAAATGTTATCCCTAGTTATTGAGACACAGGAATGTAATGGAAAGAGATGAATTTGGAGTCAGAGAACATGGATTTGAACTCTGGCTTTGTTGTCAACTACCTGTGAGACCTTGAGAAAGTCACCTCTCTAGACCTTCATTTTCTTCTTGTATAAAATGAAGGAGTTGGATTCCATGCCCTCAAAGGTCCTTTGCTATTCTAACTCCATTTTTTTCCCTTTTAAATGTTGAAGTCAATCTTCCCAGTCGGTGGACTGGTTTTGGCTGCTAGGCTGCAAAGATTTTTAATGACCCTTGCTTTGCACATAGTAGGTGCTTCGCTTGATAAATATTTATCCATTGACTAGGACTTCATCCACTAAGTGATACAAACCCTTCTTTGCCCTGTAGTCTTGCCATCAATAAAGCAGGAGAGAAGGATAGTTTTCCCATAGAGTTGGCAAAGATTAAAATAGGTTTTGAAACAAAAGGAGTGACTTAAGGGCAAAGCTTGATGACAGCACATGGCCTGTCCCTAATCTCTAGGGACAGGCCATGTGTTGAGAATAGACTTTCACTTTCTATAGTTATTGTTTTTATGGGGGTTAGGGATAAGGGGGAACTAATCAGACATCTGGGCAGAGTGAAATATTCTTCCCCAAGTTGTCTGGCCACATTCCCATGAAGCTAAGTCCCTGGGTAATATTCCCAGGAGCTCAAGTGATAGCTGGCCCTTCCCCATCCTAGAAGAATGGAGATCAAAGTAGGTTCTCTAAAATATCCTAGGTTTGAAGGTCATATTTTCTGAACAAAATATATGGCCTATGTTCTGACAAAGAGTTGATTTTTATGTGGGTTTTATTTCTTCTTTTTTGTTCCTTTCCTTCCTTCTTTCCTTCCCTTCCTTCCTTCCTTTCCTTCCTTCCTTTCTTTTCTTTCTTTCTTTCTCTTTCTTTCTTTCTTTCTTTCTTTCTTCCTTCCTTCCTTCCTTCCTTCCTTCCTTCCTTCCTTCCTTCCTTCCTTCCTTTCTTTCTTTCTTTCTTTCTTTCTTTTTTCTTTCTTTCTTTTTCTTTCTTTCTTTCTTTCTTTCTTTCTTTCTTTCTTTCTTTCTTTCTTTCTTTCTTTCTTTCTTTCATATTTCTTTCATCACTTGACTGAAGAGGACCAGAGGCTAGAATGTTTGAAATAGGGATAGGGGCATGCAGCACAGTATGAACACTGAACACTGAAGTCAGAGGACCTGCATTCAAATCTAGATTCTATCCTGTGTCATACTGGGCAAATCCTTCACCTCTCTGGGCAGACTAAGGTTTCTTCCAGTTCTAAATCTGTATGATCCCTAAAGTAAGTGTCCCCTCGTCTTCTGAGGGAAAGCCTCCCCTCACCCCTGGACACTCTCACGGGCTAACATGGGTTAAAATGTGTGTGTATACCAAGTTTTAATGTGGGGTAGAAGCACTGTAATTCCCTGAGTGATGCTGAGAGTTTTCAGGGGAAGGCAGAGGGTTCACTGGAGGATACAGCTCTATGAATCCAAAGGGAACTCTATAAAAGGAGGGGAGGGGGGAAGGTCCTGGAGGAGCTCTGGATAATTTGGTTCTCTGGCGACTGGGAAAGGTGAAGGGAGTTGAGGAGCAAACACAGAAGCAAACTGTTCTCCACTGACAGGCCAACCCCGATTGGGCCTCCTGGCGATTTGCCAGAGTTCACTTCTCAAACGATTCTGTTACAGTACCAGCCCTCCAGCTGTCTGCAGCTGTATGCCTTCCAGACCTCCACAGCTGGCGTTTCAAATAGAAATGGCCTCTCTCTCGGAGATGGTTCGCCAGAATAGACAGCTTCAGATGCACAATGTGCAAAAACGTGGTCAGAAAGGCAGGGGTTTCTTCCTTGCACGGTCCATTTTGAACCTTTTGTGCATGCTGAAATGGAGAGCTACTGGAAAGAATGCAGCACCAATGTCCCCTGGGGGTGAGGGGTGGTGGCACTGGGACTGGGAGAGTTGCAAAACGTGTATGCGTTCATGTGTGCACATATGTACAGGGGTGTGCTGCGCATTTACACACGTGTGCACATAAGACACTGTATACATGTTTATGTGCTCTTATATCTCTACATGCATTTGTACATACATATTTTGCTAGAAATATAGAATCTAAGCTCTTGCTTTTAAAACACTGCAGGAGAGGAAAGGGTTTAGAATTTTCTCTCTTGAAAATAGACTAGGAGTTGAATTTCAAGCCTTTCTGAGGTGGATCCAGTTGGGCTGGGTTCAAGATAATAAGTGAATTAAAAGTAAGTCCGATCTGGCACAAACAATAGTTCATGGCTGTATCCCATTTTCATTTAAATCAGAGGCTGGTGCTTTCATCTGTTCTTATTGACATACATTTCAACTATTGACTTCTTGTTGCCTTGTGTATGAAGCTCACACCCCCAGGGGAATCTCACTGCATAAAGAAGGGCTTTTTCCATCCCCACCCCCCAACGTTTTAAATGCTGGAAGCTTCCAACCTGCCTCCTTTCTGAAGGTTAAGTCCATGTCTTGGCTAGACTAGTTTTTCAGAGCTCAATAAATTCTAATGCAAAGTGGTGGGTGATTTTGAAAAATGCATTTATATTCATTCTTTCTCCTCCCTCTTTCTCCCCTCTGTTCATCCTTCACTTGGCATCTTAAGTTCTCTCTCTCTCTCTCTCTCTCTCTCTCTCTCTCTCTCTTTCTCCCCGCCTCTCTTTCTCTCTATTTCCCGCTCTCTCCTTCCTACCCATTTTCTCCTTTTTTTCTTCTTTTTCTCTTTCCTTTTTCTATTTCTTTCTTCCTTTTTTCTCTTCTCTCTCACTTTTATTTCTTTTTCTACTCTTTCCTTTCTATCTCTCTCCGTCCCTCCTTCTTTCTCCCCTTCTCTCTCCCCACTCTCCCTCCTTCTTTCTTCTCTCCCTCCCTCTCTTCTCCCTTCTCTCTCTCTCTCTTTGTCTCTGTCTTCCCTTCTCTATCTCTCTCCCCTTCTCTTCCTCCTCTTTCTCTCTCTCCTCTCTCTCTCTGTCTCTCTCTAGTTGTCTGTCTCTGTCTGTCTCTCTCTGTCTCTGTCTGTCTCTCCCTCCCTCCCTCCCTCCTTCTCTTCTTCTCCCTCTTCTGTCTCTTTGTCTCTGTCTCCGTCTCTCCCCCATCTCTCACAACACAGGCTCTCTTTTGCTAATTTAAATAAATATTGGGAGAAGGACCCTTTACCGCCCTTAGCAAAACACCCTCCCAAATGCACTTTCCCTCATTGCCCAGAGGACAGAGGGGACCCAGGGACAGAAGACCTTGTTTCACAAAGCCACCAGCCTGGTGGAGTGGGAAATCACTCTCAACAATGGGTCGAATGAAAGGCCTTTTCAAACCTGGATATATTTGAATGCACCAATTGCCAACTTGCTGCTTCCGGCTTTATTGATTTTCCCTCCCTTCTTCTTTGAGTAGAAACTTAGAGCCCAGCAAATGAAAAGAAAGAGCTATTTAACATAGGGAAAGATTAAAGACCCTGGAAAAGAAACCCGGATGTTTCGGGGTGCCTGCTTAGTGAACAGAGCCCGGAAACAAGGTAGTTAATATTTCTCCCTCCTGGAGAACCTTCCTTTGTCTTTCTGTGGGCGTTTGGCGCAGCCCCTGCTCACGCTTTGTCTTCATTTGTCCCTGCCTTTGCCCCAGCCAGGGCTGAGAGAATCCACCTACATTCCATCACTGCCCGGTGCGGGACTGGGGGAAGGGGCCACTGTCAGGGAGGGGAGTGGGATGGGATGGAATGGAAGGGCAGGCCCGGGGGATTAGTGGACCCACTTACAACACTGCTTCACTCCGAGGCTCCACATTTTTGCTGGTTTATTTTCAAAGTTTGCCAAAAGTTGCTGGGTGGAAAAGTCTGGATTCAGTGCCCCTGCTCCTCATCTCATCTCTGGTTTAGAGCCAAGGCTTTGCATCTGCCCTAAATCCCTCTGGTCCATGTCCGGCCCTGGGGTCTCATATTCATTTTTGTTAGACTTTAACCCTTGACTCCCACCTCTCTGGCATTCAATTTCCTGCACCACTTGAGAATGCCTCACCTCCTCCTGGTGAGCAATAATGAGCAGTCTCTGTGGCCTCGTACTCTCTTTCTCTGCTGAATATATTCATATATATAAGAATATATGCGTGTACACACACACACATACCCCTCCATGCATTCCTTTCTGTCATACTAAGTGAACAGTGTGGGTTGAAGGCCAAATCTATATTTGTCAGCATTATCTTTATTAGGCTAAATTGTTTAGGTAATTTTCATCAGCTTTGCCTCTGGAATCCTAAAGTTGGAAGGGAGCTCAGTGGTGGGAGGATCATAGCTTCAGGACCAGAAGGGTCCTTAGAGGCCATCAAATAGCACCACCACCCCTGCCCACGCCACCCCCCCATTTGAGAGATGAGGAAATTGAATCAAAGAGTGGTTAAGCAGCTTGCCCAAGATCACACAGCTCCTAAGTGTCTTCTGACTCCCAGTTTAGCATTCAATGGATTATGCCATCAACCTCTAGGCCTTGGACCCCGAACAAGAATCCCCTCTATGACAATGTCTTTACATCAGGTCTTCCAGCTTCCACTTGAAGATGTCCAGTGTTGGGGTGGGGGTGGGGGGACACCCACTACTTCCTGAGGCAGCCCATTCCACTTTTGAATAGATAATTGTTAGTAAGCCAAAATCAGACTCTGCAAATTCTGCCCATTGCTTCTCATTCTGCCTGCCGCTGCCAAATTTCTTCCAAAGGACAGCCCTTCCCATTTATTTTATGACCCTCTGTTTCCCTTCCTTCATGCCTTTTTCCTCTCCTCCTCTCCCTTCCCCCAAGTCATAGGACTGTAGATTTAGAGCTCAAAGGGACCTTAGAGGTCATCTAGTCCATTGTTTTGGGGGTTTTTTCCCCAGTCATGTTCAACTCTTCTTGACCCCATTTGGGGTTTTCTTGGCAAAAATACTGGAGTGGTTTGCTATTGCATTCTCTAGCTTATTTTACAGATGAGGAGACTGAGGCAAATATGGTTAAATGACTTGCTCAAGGGTCACCAGGAGGTATCTGAGGTAAGATTTGAACTCAGGGACATGAATCTTCCTGATTCCAAGTCCAGTGCTCTATCCACTGTGCCATGTAGCTGCTTCCCATCTAATCCCACCCTCATTTAACTGATGAGAAAACTGAAGCATAAAGGTTGTTACTTTCCCAAAGTCACACAAGTCGTAAGTTGCAGAGCTGAGATTTGAACTCAAGTCCTCTGACTCCAAATCTTTTGTTATCTTTACAATCAGGCCCTGGGGTCAAATAGAACCTAAGCAACTAAGGGTAAACCTCATTGGTCCTACTGGTGTTTTTTATTTTAAATTTTAAAGCAATATGCTCCTACACAGTATGCTAGAATATATACCTTTTTACTGAATGAACTAAAACGACATCCTAAATTCTTTCATTTAGCAAGCACTTATTAAATATCTACTATGTGCCAGGAACAATGCTAAGCACTGGGGAAACAATCAGTACCCATGACTGCCCACTCTACAAGGAGAATATTTTGCCCAACAAGTTCTTTTCCTGTATTCTGCAGTTACAGACTCCAACCACTAGGTGTCTCATTTCCCTTCATGTAGTTTTAGTAGAGCCCCCAACATTTTCCCAACTGCACCCCAAACTCACGGCAAAGTGGTGATTCCCAATGAGGCCTGCAGTGAGGTATTAGCTTATCCCAACTCAGATCTCTGTGCTAAATGGGGGTAATGTAAGCCCACAGCAAACAATGAAAGTTTGAAAACAATCACCATCTTCTGTCAACTGAAGTTGTTGAGTTTCCTACAGCTCCAATTAGAAATGTCTTGACTCTATGCAATACGTAAGATGTCCCCGTGTGTGGGATGTTCAGGTGGAAGCCATCAAGCCAGATGAGGCAGATGTGTTCACTTCTCCAGGGAGGAGGCAGCCAGCCACAAGCTGTGCCTAGACTGTCCTTTCTCTGCAGCCACAGACACCACCTAACACAAGTTTCCTTGATGTTCCCATGGGAGCCTCTTTCCATCCCACATGATCTATGGCTCGAGATGAAACAATCAAAGTGTGCATGTGTAGGGGGGTAAGGGTTGAGCAGTTGCCCAGTACATCATGCCAGTATAGACAACATATCCAGATAATTTTGAGCAATAAAATTAATATTACATCTATTCATTGCCCCAGTTTGTTGTAAATTTTTAGGGTCATTGAGCCAGATTGCTGACAATTTTACTCTCTCTATCAGAGAGAGATGAAACTTCTATCCTGGTCTCTATGCTCTGCTCCTTTGGTCAGCTGTAGGTAGCTCATCTATTTATTCATAAATTTGTTCCTAAAATATTCATTAAGCCCCTACTACGTGCCCAATTGGATGCTTTGAGTGATACAAAGAGAAATAAAACATTGTCTCTGTCATCAGAGTCAGAGACATGATGCCCTCATTTTACACAAGAGGAAACTGAGACCCAAAGAAGTTATTTGCCCAAGCTCAAAGCAAATGGCATCAGAAGTGGGATCTGAATCCCAGTTCTTTAATTTCAGAACCTAGTTCTTTCTAGTGTGCCCCGTACCTCCCAAGGAGAGTATAATCTTATTTGGAAGATAAGGTTAACAAATAATTATAATGCAAGAAAAGTATCAACAAGTACTATGGGCAGGGAAAGGAGAAACTACTTTTGCCTCAAGGTATCAGAGAAGGTATCTGAAGAAGAAGATGAAGAAGGAGGAGGAGGGCAAGGAGGATGAGGATGCGTACAATCATAACAACAACTCCCTGGCTCACCCCAGACCATGCTTCAATATCCATCTTGCCATACGCCTCAGGCATATGGCAAGATGGATATTGAAGATATACCACTCCTTCCCCATTTCCAACTCTTGCTTTACTGATCAAATCAATGCTACCACTTCTTCTGGACATGGTGGGACAATTTCTCACCCTTTGGCTCTACTCATCTTACCTGTGACTAACTAAACAAAAACTCTTTTATGGTCATCACTCATCTATATGTGTCCTCTCCCCCTACTAAAACGTAAACTCCTTAAAAGCAGGGATTGTCCCACTTTTAAATTTGTATCCCCAGTGCCAGGTACAGAATATATACTTAATAAATACTTGTTTTTTCAGTCATTCTTCCTTTTGACTCCATCCTTGAGATAAGCTTAATAAGAAGCTAGAATACCTAGAAAGATCAACAGAATCCATCCCACCTGATGCCTATTCTTGCTCCTAAATTCAGTGTTATGATTTAGGAATAAACATTGTGATCCCCAATACTTGACTATCACAGAATCACAGAATTTCAAAATTGGAAGAGACTTCAGTGGCCCTCTAATCCAATCCATACCCTGAAAAGAATCCCTACTAAAATGTTGTAGACAAGATACTATCTGTACTTGGCTAGAAGACCTCCCATAAGGATTAACCTAGTACTTCCCCCCAGGGCAGCCTCTAGATTTGCTGTCTCTACTTGTTTGCAAACTTTTACCCCCTTGACATCAAGCTTAAATTTGTCTCTTTCTAACTTTCACTTATGCCTGTAAGTTATGAACTCTGGAATCAAACAGAACATGCCTAAGCCCTCTTCAAATACTTGAACACAACTATCTTTTCTTTCTAGTCTTCTCCAAGTTAAACATCCCCAGTTCCTTCAATTGGTTTCCTAATTTCATAGACTACAGACTGCTCACTGTTCTGATTACTCTCCTCTGGACATTTTCCAGCATTGCCACAACCATCCTAAGGTTGGTGCCTGGGACTGAACATAATATTCTATCTGTTGTCTACTCCAGGACAGAGCGCGAGGGGACTATCAGCTCCCTAGTCCTTATAGAAGCTATGCCTGTCTTAATACCAGCCATGATCGTATGAGGGTGTATGTGTGCCTGTGTGGCTGCCACATACATCCTTTTGCAGACTCATAATATGCTTGCAGCTCACTAAAACCCCTAGATCTTTTCCAGACAAATTAACCAGGTCTCACTCAGACGACAAACTGAATTGATGAAGGATTTTATTTGACTCATTCATTTCACTGGAAGGGGGTCTTGTAGACTTCCGGGATAGACTAAAGCCAAGTTTAACTGGCTTTCTACTCTCGTGTTATAAAGTCACAAGGCAGTATGGTGTGATAGGAAGATTCCTGGACTCTGAAGGTCTGGTTTGACTATTAAAATAAATACAAATAACTTCCACAATTTGAATAAATCACATTCCTACTTCCTTCTAATATTCTGGTCTGTTAAAAGTCGACTGTATGTGGTATTTGGAGTTTTTTGTTTGTTTGTTTGTTTTTGTTTTTGTTCTTATGTTCTCAGCAAGCCAGAGTCCTCCAAGGAGTGTGCCTCTGTTTGTTGATCCTTAAAAATCCAATTGCACAACACTTTGACTGAAAATGAGAGGCAATCAGGAAAGGGGCCTCATCACCTCCAGGGAATAATGAAAGTCATTTGGTTCCTCCTACCGTCACAGCTACATCACCCACAGACATAGGATCACTTGGCAAAAGTTATGGGGCAATAAATTAGAGTCAATTAAAAGGAATAGTGTCTTCACACCATGTATAGTCAAATGCTAGGGTCTCCCACCACAGGAGGTCATTGAGTCAAACTTCATCAGGACACTTTTAAGAGACTGGCTCATTTCAAAGCCAACCATAACACAGGGAGTTATTTGACTTAGATGAAGGGGTTCCAACTGAGGGCAAAGAGGATCTCCTGCACTTAAATTCTGTAGTAACTCCCTCATTTGATAGAATAATCAAACTAACACTACATATTTTATGAAGTGTTTGCAAATGCAAAGAAGGAAACAATCTCTGTTCTCAAGGAATATACATTCTAATGTATGAGACTATGGCAGGAGGATGGAGGGGAAAAAACAATCATTTCTTAAGTGCCTACTATGTGCTAGGCACCATTCTAAACACTTTACAAATATTATCTCATTTGATCCTCACAACAACCTTGAGAGGTAAATGCCATTATTATCCCTATTTTACAGTTGAGGAAACTGAAGAACATAGACATTAAGTGACTTGTCCAGAGTCCAGAGTCACACATTCGTCTGAGCAAATGTCTGAGACTGGAGTTGAATTCAGGTCTTCCTGACTCCAGGCCCAGCCCTCTATCCACTATATAACCTAGTTGCCTAACCAGGTAGAACAACAAGTATTTATATAAGCATATTGACTGGCTCTAGGCTGGATTAGAACTCTGGAAGGATAGCTATGTAACCTTAGGTAAATCATTAAATATCCCATAGTTTGTTTCCTTCTGTGTAAAATGAAAGGGTCTCTTTCAACTTCATAGATCTTGATAAACTCTTGTGTTCCTGGATGCAATTATTTGTTGATTTTCTATTCCCTCCATGAGAATGATGTTTTGAATTGATTACAAGCATTTTCTGTTGTCCCAGATGTTGACCAAGTGTGGATCTTGGAGAGCTACAATGTGTATAAGAACAGGGAGGACTTCATTGGAAGTATGAAGGTTAAGAGAGTCTTGCTTTCTGCATCAGCTAGCCAGTGACACCACAAAAGATTCTCTGAACAGTCAGTTAGCAATACTTCAGTGTTCACTGAAAGGACAGACAGAGAGAGAGAGAGAAAGAGGAGAGACAGAGAAAGAGAGAGACAGAGAGGAGAGAGAGGAGAGACAGAGACAGAAACACAGAGAAAAACAAAGACACAGAGAGACAGAGAAGGACAGCGACAGGAAGAGAATATTTATCAAATACTTACTTTGATCCAGGCACTGTGTTAAATACAAGCAAACAAGACAGTCCCTGACCTCAAGTACCTTACATTCTCATGGGGAAGACAATACACGTAAAAGAGGACTATAAAGGAAGAAGAAGAAAAAAGTAACTTGGTGGGGGACAAGGTGGCTTGTGAGGAGGTGAAGAAGTACCAAAAATGAGTCGAGTTGGATGTAAAGTGAACATGGCTGGGTCCCTAGACTAGGATCTAGACCCAGATCACTAATCAGGAAAAGAAGCCATATGTGCAAAGGAAGAGATGCAGAATTTAATTTAATTCAATTCAATGAACTATCAATTGCCTATTGTGTTCAAGAGATTATAATAGGTGCTGGGGTTACAAAAATGAAAAACAATTCAGTTCCTATCTTCCAGGAATTTTTAGTCTAATAGGAGTGATAAGACATGGATGCAAGTATGATAGAAGGTAAAAAACACAATAGGGTCAAAGAAGAGATCATTACAGACAAAAGTACTGTAAGAAAATATGAGGGGTGACAGATCACTTTTAGCTAGAGGGATCAGGGAAGTTTTCATGGAGGAGATGATGCCTGAGAGGCATTTGAAGAATGAGAAGGATTTCAGTAGGTAAATATGAAGACAGAGTACATTGCGTACCCAAGGAACAGTCTAGAAGAATGTAATACAGAGAAGCAAGAGGTGGTAGCAACATCTAATAGTCCAACACTTTCAGGGTAGTATCTGCTTCATTCTTAGTGTTGATACCCCAGAACCTAGCACAGTGCCTGGCACATAGTAGGAGCTTAATAAGTGCTCGTTGACTAATTGATTGATCAGTTTTAGAGGAATCTTGGGCACATGAATCAGGACCTGGAGTCAGGAAGACCTGAGTTCAAATCTGGCCTCATATACTTACTAGCTGTGTGACCCTGGGCATGTCACTTAACCTCTGTTTACCTTAATCCACTGCAGAAGGAAATGACAAAACACTACAGTATCTTTGCCAAGAAAACCCCATGGACAGTACTGGCATGCTATAATCCATGAGGTCACAAAGAGTTGGAAATGACTGAACAGCTGAACAGCAATAACAAAGGCACATGAAGGGGACTAAGACTAGAATAAGTATAGAAGACTAGAATAAGACTAGAAGAGTAGTTAGGAACTAGCTTACCGAAGGTTTTAAACGCCAGGCGAAGGAGTGTCTATTTATCCTTTAAGTCAATGGTCTGTAAAGTGGGGATACACATACTTCAAGGGTTGGGCAACACAACCAACAACAACTTTCGAGAGCTAAGAAAAAAAATGCCAGAATTTGTATTTATCTAGAAAAAAGAAATTAATCTATACTATTATTTAATATCTAAATTAACACCGATACTCTCACTTGGTCTGAATGTCAGATGATCATGTGTTACATATGGTATAAAACATTCTGAGGCAGGAGCAGAAGTTCCATAATTTGGAGAAGTCAACCATCATGGCTTCACTCATTTGTTCCCTTTCATATCGGAATACATTACAACTTACATGTGTCCAAACTAACCCTCACCAAATAGATAGGTGACTTAAAAAGATTCTTGCAAAGAAATAGCAGATTAAAGATGATAATGATAATGATAATAATAATAGCACAAACAAATAAGAAAATGACAAAACTGACACATTTGCTCCTAGTATGACTTCTTTGTCCTCCATATTTCAAGGTAAACCACTCCCTCCCTCAATGGAAATGAGCAAGACTCTTGGAAATAGGAATTTACATCTACTATTGTTAATGTTGAACCTGGCCTGAAGCATATATTTTGCTTTAAGACATTAGCTAATGATAGTACAAAACCATCACGATCAACAAGACATTTAAAAACAAAACTTTCATTGCCAAAAATGATCCATGTGTTGGTTACAAAAATTCTCATATCATTACACTTTAAAATCTTGGAAAAATAACTTTCTAGCCTGCTTAAAAATCTTGCAAACAGTTTCCATGGGCTTTGAACCCATGTGTTAAAAATATAACTCATAAAGTACCTTTTGATTCATTTTACAAAAACTCCTGGCTGATGTCAGGAAAGATGGAAATTTACTAGCCAGATTTCAACAAAAACCTCTGCATAACAGGTGGATGAGACTGAAAAATGAGGATCGTGATGAAGCTAAGTGTATCCAGGGAGGCAATGATTCCATTTTGATGGGCAACTCTTTGTGAGACTCCGTTGTCATCCAGGTCAGTCTTTAAAAGCAAGTATCAAAATAAACAACTGAGAACCAGACTTTCCAATCACTGTATCCTAAAGTGCTAAATTAAGATTTTCAAAAATAATGAAGTATATTCAATCACACTGCTCTCACTAAAAATAGTGTCATTAATCATTTTAACAAAAGCAAAAAAATATACATATATTTGTATCATTAACAAAAAATAAAATTATTTTAAAGCATTGTTTATCTTTATCTCATTTTTTAAAAAATTTCTATTTTTGTATGTTTTATAAAAGATCAGTGGATAGAGCAGCCCTGGAGTCAGAAGAACCAGAGTTCAAATCTGACCTCAGACATTTACTAGCCGTGTGGCCCTGGGCAAGTCACTTAACCTTGTTTGCCTCAGTTTCCTCATCTGTAAAATGAGCTGGAGAAGGAAATGGCAAACCACTCCAGAACCTTTGCCAGGAAAATCCCAAATGGTGTCTCAGAGAGGTAAACACAACCAAAACAACCAAACAACAACAACAATAGAGGTACATGTATTGGGAGAAGATGCTCAAATTTCTTTTTCTGATATGAATGCACCATTTAAGAGTTTGGAGACCACAGTTCTAGAAAACAGAGAGCCACTGAAGATTTTTGAACAGTGGAAATGACACAGTTAGACCTGTGTATTAGGAACTTTATTTTACTAACTGTAGGAAGGATGGAATAAAAAGTGGAAAGACAGGAAGAAGAGAGCCCAGTTTGGAGGCTATTACAGAGAAGTCAGAAGAAAGGTAAGCATTCAAAAAAACTCTCGGTCTAGTGGGAGAAGGAGGTGGGGTAGGGGGATGGCAGGAGAAGGAAGACTAGGATACACAACCACTTGGGAGAGATATAAGGCATGTGAAAAGAAGAAGAAAATGCAGACAAATATAGCATAAACTACCTATATAGATGAACTCTGTTCTCTGCCCAGAGATGGAATCAGACAGCCAGGCCAGGGATGAGAGCAGATGGGGGATTGGCTCCAGACACAGATTTTGCCCACTCACTGAACTGTTCTGGGTTCCTTTGTTAGAAGCCATATTGATTTTTACACTGGAAAGTGAATGAACAGAATATTACCCCAAAGACTTAAGATTGTAATTTCTTTGCTCTTCCCCAGGGTCTTTCTTAATAAGGTCACAATTTTGAATCTGCTGCCCCCTCCCCTCCCCACTGCCCGAGGGTTTTTCTCCTCAACATCTGTGCCACTCTTCCCTGGTCCCCACTTTAGCTTCCATTTCTTCTTGCCCCTTCTTGTTCAGGGAATCAGGGTATGTAGGAGCCTTGACAAGAAGTTCAAATGAGATCATATTTATAAAGCACTTATTATCATGCCTCACACATAGTAGGCACTTTGATAAATACTTGTTCCCTCCCTTTAACCCTGCGTTTTTGGGTAGTAGCATTTGCTCTCCATGACAAAGGGAAACCTAGTGGCCCAATCCCCTTAACAGGACCCCGACTGGCTGTCCTGATTCCCTTCTTCATTGTCCATCCAGCCAACAGCAGGTAAGGAAACATTTCCACACATAACTCAAACTGAAGACCTAGGGTTCCATGACAGCTGTTGAGAAATGATCCTGGAAATGGTGAGGAAAAATAGTTGAATTAAAAAAAAAAGAACTTTAAAGAAAGATGGAAGGAAATGGGATCATTTGACCAAGAAAAAAAAAAGAAGAAACTTCATAGAACATTTGATTATAGAAAAAGTTGTTATCCGGAAAATGGTGATTCTACCTCCATGGAAGCCTAAATAACATAAAAAGAGACAGGAAGTACAACCTGGACTAGATATGAGGGAAAACTTCCCATCAAGAGGGAGTAGGAGAGAGGAAAGCTAAGGATTCTCTTTTCATGGTACCTGAAAGCATAGGGTAGATTTCTTTCTGGCATAGTTTAGGAAGGATTCACCAGAGGCATGGGGTTCTCTTATCTTTGATGGCAGAGCTTGTGGGGCTCTGGGTCCTTTCATGCTAACCCTGTCTCCCTGTGCATTCCTCTTCCATGCATTAGACAAAACATACAATCTAAAGTCCTGGGTTCCAGTCTTGATACTCACCGAGTGACTTTGGGCGGGTCACTTTTCTTCTCCAAGACTCAGTTCCCTCATGTATAAAATAAGGAGGTTAGATTAAATGTTCTCTGAGGTCCCTTCCAGGGCTGATAATTACTACCTATACAACTTGGGACATGTTATGTAACCTGCCTGAACTTCAGTTTCCTCATAAATGTAAGATAAAGAGGTTAGGCTACTGGGTCCCTTCAACCTCTCAATCCCAGGGTCTTAATACTAAAGTTCTGATTTATGTACCATCTTTACCTTGTTTTCCCCTTTCACTTTCCAAAACTGCTTCAGAATTATAGATTTGTAATCTAGACATCCCTTCTCTCCAGTAAGTTCAACCTACAATGACAAGGGGAGGATTTCAGTCCAAATATTCTCCATTGTTTATCACGAAAACATTTTGGTCTCTAAGAGGCCAAATTTACTAATGTCAGGACCCCAAAGTCAAGCAGACACTAAAATCAGTCAGAATTAATGTGAAACAAGGAAGTGGGGGAACCTCCCTCCATTTCTCCCAAATATCTTTTGCCTTTAAGGGCTCTTTAAAATATCAAGTCCATTCTCTGTGATCCTCTTTAATAAAGTAGCCCAGCAGCGGTTGAGACCATTCCTTATTTGAGATCTGTGCAGTCTCATTAAATTTGATGTGTCACAGAGGGCTTGGACATGTGAAAGGGAGGCCGCAGGAGCAGGAGTGAAGGTTGCCAGCTTTACTAAGGAAATGTGATTCATTATGGCTTTTCAAAATGGACGCCCCTCTGGCTTCCTGCTCCATTGATTTCCCCCCCCCTCCTCTTTGCAAGTAACAAGTGAAGGACCATCCCAACCTGCAGATTTAACCCTTATTAACAGCTGTTTAAATTAGGGATGCAGTTTGATCAGGGAAACAGGAGTCTTGGTGTTTTTTTGCTCAAAGGAGATGGAGACAAGATGATTAAAGATGAAAGCCCAGAATGGTTTGGTGCTGGTGAGGCCCAGTGCAGAGCAATGGAACAGGCAGACCTATTAGGCAGTTTATCCAAATAATGTGCTTGTACTTTTCTCTCCCATTTAATATTCATGACCTGTTCCTTCCTTCCCCCTTTGAAATACTAAACGGAATGAAAGTATTTACTATGCCCCATGGGGTGGTGAGAGTCCGACAACAGAAGACTGCCAAGCTTTTAGCTTCAGACCTTAAATGTTGTCTCCTTCTCCGGAAGACTAATTTCCAGCTCCTGGCATGACCTGCCCAGGCCAGGGATTCCAAAAGATCTTGGAATGGCACTAACGGTTGCTTTGGTGCTTTCATTTAGGAGGACCAGAAAGAAACCACCCTCTACAAAGGACAGAGAGTGTAGCTGGTGCCAGATGAAGCCCACTGCTCACAGGTCACAAAAGAATATCAGAGGATTTATGGACTTCCCTCTCTGATTGTTTCTGCCCTCGCTACAGAGAGGGTTTCTTGAATCCATATAAGATTATAGAGCATAGATACAGAGAAGGAAGAGATCTTAGGAGTTATCTAACCGAACACATTTTTTTTTAACAAATGAAAAACTGAAGTTAAGTGACTTAACCAAGGTCACCCAGATAGTAAGTCAGAGCTGAGATGCTAAGAAAGAGCTAGGAGTTCAAATTGGTGTCTGTGGGGAGAGGAAGTAGTTTGTTTTTTTCTTTTCCAATACTGGGACTCTTTATTTTGCCTGGCTAACAAGATCCTTATCTCACCACTTTCTGATCCCACCACTGACTGGCACAGTTTTGACCCGTTCAGTTTGGGACCTGGTCCAGTCAGTTCCTTCTAAGGCAACTTGGTGGCTCTCCATTCCTGGAGGATCATCATATTCATGCCAAACAGTGTGGACACCTGACTGGTATAGTCCACTACAGCTCAGAACTCCAGAGCTTGAGAAATCTGACAATCTTAGGTTCCCAGTAGCTGAGATCACAGGGATGGACACCACCACCAGTTGTGAGCAGAGAGTGGAGGGGATAAGGGTGAGGAGATGGCCCTTCATACAGGATAAGTCAACTAACTTTAATTCCAGATACCAGTACTTGTCCTCAGGAAAAACCACTGGCCTTTTTGTAATGTATATTCCTTCGGTGTGAGAATGAGATATATGAGGTATGCAATAAGAGTTTTAAAAGAATTTTTTTTAATTTTCCCCCAAGAGCAGAACAAAGAAATGTCAGCAGTTTGGTGTGGGTCTTTGGCATAAAGACTCTGGAAGGTTATAAAGAATGGAGTCACCATTTTCTTTTTGGGGGTAGAAGAGAATAGGATGACCCAAAGGGAACCAACAGCCCACTTCACTCCTTGGGCATCTCCTCATTGGCTCACATGTCCAAGCATGGAAACCACCCCCTCCCACCCCCCACCCCCCACACACAGAGCCCATCACCTCTACTCCCTTTCTAGTCCAGGAAGCATAATAAAATTAATTTTGCCTTTGTTCCTGAAAAGGATGTGTTAATCTACCCCCCTATGACTCCACTCACCATCCCTGTAACCAACCAAACCAGACAATCTCTCCCTGACCACTACTCCCCTATTTATGTTGTCTCCTTCTATTAGATTATAAGATCCTTGAGTACAGGAATGATCTTAGCTTTTGTACTTGTATTTTCAGTGTTCATCATAGTGCTTGACACATAGTAAATACTTAATAAATACTTTTTCATCCATTCATTCACCATTCAGTTCTGTTTCCTCTTCCCTGGCCAAACCTCCCCTGCCACACACACATCTACACACAGTCCTAGCCACATAAGGAAAGGGGTGGAAAGAAGGAGAGGGGAGGGGACAGAGCCTCTGATTTGTAGCAACTAAATCAAGGAACCCAAAAGAGATATTGAAGACAGAAATACAAGAAGACGAGCCTGAGTCCAAAAGACTTCGGCATTTACATTTTAAGTGAAGGAGGATGTCAGCTCCTTGCTCCTATTTTAGTCCCCACCAAAGTGCACAGAAGACTCTTTCTGGAGTCTAAATCTCGTTGTAGCAGGTCTCTCCGTCACAACTCAAAAACATTACTCGGTGTGCCCTGCATGAACTCCTACCCTTGCGAAGACCAATGCCCACAAAAAAATGGCCTCGGGCTTTGTGACAATCTCTCCGAAGCAGTAACAACCAGCTGCCCCCTCAGAGCTGATTTTGGTGAATGTGAGCCGATGTTCACATCGTACAAAGCAGCTAGGAATAAATACTTATACAAAGCAATTTAGGAATAAACCACTTACTTCATCAGGAACTGGGTTTTCCCCAAAGCTGTTTTTAAACAAAAGCTCTAAAGCATTCACACTTTCTGTCAGAGAAAGATTTCTTCTCTCTACCCCCCACTCCCCTACCCTTTTCTGCTTTCACAAGGCAGAGTGGAAATCACAATTCTTCCATTACCTCCCTAACCATCAAGAAAAAGTAATGAAAGAAGGAGAGGAAACCCTGGACACATGAACAGTTTAGAGGCGCTGCCAAGAACGTTAAGGTTCAGAGCAAGTGTCCAGGCACGATGCAGTCCTGGCCGATCACTTCCCCTCTTTATTTTGAGAGGCACACATATTTTGAGGGAAATATGATCCTTGTGTTTCAATTCTCCCAGCACATACAGGTCTTGCTTGACATGCACGTACAACCCAGGAAAAAAAAAAAAGAAACTCACGGAGGAAAACTCTCTTGCCAGATGAAGAAAGGGTGTTTGCAGTAGCAAGAAGGCGGTGAGGCACGTTAGAAAGCATTTAACTCTTTTCCACCCAGAGGAAACCCTAGTGGAGGAACAATAGTACCCTGAGGCCTGAAAGAATAACAGAACTTTATAACTAGGATGGTGCTTTGTATTTTGGCAAGTCACTTAACTTTTCTTGGCCTCAGTTTCTTCATCCGCAAAATGCAGATAATAATAACACCTCACAGGATTGTAATGAGGATCAGAGGAGATAACATGTAGCATACTATCCCTAGCATCAATGTGGGATATGATGGGAAAGTAATAGTGGCCTTCCTCTTGATGCACCCTTTCTAAAACCATATTAGTCAATTATATCTTTCCTATCCCCTTCTACAAAAGCAGTGCTCTTGTCCCAGGGAGCGCTAAGTATTGTCCCAACATCCATAGGCACATTCTACCATGTCCTGGACTTCTCCCCAGTCCACTGGCCAGCCCCTTAGACAGTAGCTGCTCCTTTCAAAATTTGACCCCACTGTCAGTCATCTACTTATCTCTGTTTTAGCATCTAATCAGATGGATCACAACAGAGAGTCCCCCACCTCAAAGTGACCTTGGGTTGATGTAGTCCAAAGGGTTGTGAGCATGCTGAACCCTCACTGCCCAATTGAAGTCCTCGTGTTCCTTGGGGACACTGCCCATCTCTTATGGGAGTACATCAGAGAATCTCAAATTGGAAGGTCATGTGATCCAACCACACTCGAACAATTGTCATTTCTATAATATCATTGAATAGTGGTCGTCTAACCTTAATTTCCTAAGAACAGGGAACACATTGACTCCTTAAGGTGCTTATCCCACTTTTGAACAGTTCAAGTTGTTGGGAAGTTTTTCCTTACGTTCAGGTGAAATCTGTGTCTCTACAACTTTTACCCATTCTTCCCCTTGCCCCCAGGTCTGCCCTCTGCAGCTAAGTAGAAGAAACATACTGCATAGTTGCTCATCTATACATCAACTCTTAAAATACTTAAAAACAAACATCCTTTCTCAACACGTCTTCTCTTCTCCAAACTAAAGATCTCCAATTCCTTCAACCATTCTTTCTATGGCATTGTTTTTAGTTCTCTCACCTTTGTGATTTCCTTCCTGTGGACCTGCTCCATCATATCAAGGCCATTACTAAAAGATGACACCTACAACTGAAATATTGTACTCTAGATATGCTCTGACCAGGGCAGAGTGTAGTGGAATAATCATTCTCTTATTCTGCACATTATATCTCTATTATATCACATTAATTTGGGGACTACCTTGTCATGCTATCAATTCTTTTGGGGTACACCAAAAATATTCTTTCCCTGATATCCTATCCAAAGATTGCACAGTAATTTTTCACACCAAACTTACAGAGGTCATTAGGGAAATAAAGATACCAAGTCTTCTGAGGTTCCCGAAGTTAAACGACTTGCCCAGGCTTACACAGCTAATAAGTATCTGATGATGGATTTGAACTCAGGTCTTTCTGACTCTAGGCCCAGTGGTCTATCCACTGCACCCCTTAGCATACCCCTGCCATGCTTGGCCCTCAGCCTGAGGAATTATGGGAGAAAACAATTTGACTTTTAACTCATTTTGACTCATAATGGATTTGTCTATTTAAATCCCAAGAGATAAGAATCTATCTAGGTCTTGGGCATTGCAGGGTTTCCTGGGCATTTCAAGGGGCAAAGCTTACCCATCATGAGACTGAAGTTCAGAAATTAGCTCAGAGGCCAATCAAGCAACCAGCATTTATTAAACCCTACTATGTACAGGTACTGTTCAAGGCATTTGCAGAATTACTATTTTGCAGGTCTTCAGAGCCTTTTTTTTTCCAGTCAGAATTAACTGTATTTAAATTTCAGCCTATTTAGCATCTAGTCAGCAGTTAGCATCCACAAAGGGCTCTATCGTTATATTTCCTCAGCTCCTTATTCAGGGTGCTCCTAACAACAGAGAAGCCTCATTCTATTGGAGACTTGCCACAGATGGTATGCAGTTGGGGTGGGGAAGGGGATGTATAGAGAGAAGGGGTTACATGGAAAGTTGGGGGTTGAAGATTGAGTCAGAACCAAGACAAGAGTTATAAGACTCTGAACATGGCTGGCCCCAGGCAAAACTACAGCAAGGGCCAAGTTCGTCCTCCTTCCCTTTCAGTAACATGCTTTTACCTTGTAATGTTCTGTCTGTACCTTTACTGGAGACCAAAGACCTCCTTGCTAACAAAGGCAGTAGCCTTGTCCCAGCCAGGCTTTCCTAGGCACTTCCCCAAGTTCTGGGCCTCTGTCTTCTGCCCTTTTGAAAGCTGCTCTGGTTAGCTTACAACTTGGAAAGAATACTTCACCCAAAGGTGCAAGTAGATGAGAGTGGGATCAGAGCCCAGGTGAAGCACAGCAGAAGAGCCACTAAGAGAAGGGTGGGAGGGGCAGCTACATGGTACAGTGGATATAGCCCCAGCCTCAGAGTCAGGAAGACCTGAGTTCAAATCCGGCCTCAGACACTTGACACTTACTAGCTGTGTGACCCTGGGCAAGTCACTTAGCCCCAATTGCCTCACCAAAAAAACAAACAAAACAAAACAAACAAACAAACAAAAAAAAAAAAAAAAACAGAAACATAGGGGCAGCTATGTGGTGCAGTAGATAGAGCACTTGCCCTGGATTCAGGAGGACCTGAGTTCAAATCCAGCCTCAGACACATAACACTCACTAGTTGTGTGACTCTGGGCAAGTCACTTAACCCCAATTGCCTCACCAAAAAAAAAGGTGGGGTGGGGAACCTGCAGCTTCAAGGCCACATGTGGCCTTCTAGGTCCTTGGGTGTGGCCTTTTGACTGAGTCAAAATCTTTTTTTTCCAGCCTATTTTTTTATTAAGGGGATTTCTTCTGTGAAGTTTGGATTCAGTGAAAGAGCTGCACTTGAGGACCTAGAGGACCATATGTGGCCTTGAGGCCGCAGGTTCCCCACCCTTGCACTAAGACTTTGAAAAGCTGCTAGTGGGAGGCAAAAGCATGAGTCCAAGAAGAGAGTCTGTCTGAGGAAACAGCAGTTCCAAGGGAACAAAGGGAAGCAACAATCCAGCATGAACCAAGTTAACCATAGGGGAAGACTGAGAGAAGGCCGAGGTGAGTAGGATAAACACATGGGGAAAACCAGAACAGAGAAGTCACAACAAAAGCCGCAGGAGAGCTGGACAGAAGTGCAAGAAGCCAGGTCATTGTGCAGACGAATTGTTGAGTGATGAGGTATGCTGGTCACTAGCCTTTTTTGGCACCTTGACCAAGGTGTGGTCGTGTCTAACCGGATATCGTAAAGAAACCTGAAATTAGAAGGGCAGGATTCTTAAAAATGGCTTAAACCTCTAAGGGGAACTTGCCTTTTAACAAAAGAATAAATGGAATGAAGTTCTGATATAGTGTGATGTTGTATGCCCTGATTTGCCAGGCTCTTTTCACTTCATCCTGGCCTCTGTAGTATAGGGTAGAATCATTCCGTCTTACAATGTCGGAGTGCTCTGTGTCAGTCCCCTCCCCCACAGCAGGTACAGGCATACCTCTGCAGGTTAGCTTCCTGACCGCCACAATAAAGAGAATATCCCAATAAAGTGAGTCACACTAAATTTTTGGTTTCCCAGTACATATAAAAGTTATGTTTCTACTATATTGTCATCTATTAAATGTGCAGTACTATTATGTCTGAAAAAAAAGTTATATCCCTTAATTAAAAAATACTTTATTGCTGAAAAAATAAATGCTAACCATCATCTGAGCCTTCAGCAAGTCCTAATCTTTTTAGCTGGTGGAGGCTCTTGTCCTGATGTTAAAGGCTGTTGACTGATCTGGGTGGTGGTTGCTGAATGTTGGGGTGGCTGTGGCAATTTCTTAAAATAAGACAACAAGGAAGTTTGCCATGCTTATTAACTCTTCCTTTCACTTGGACACTTAGAGGCCATTGTAGGGTTATTAATTGACCTAATTTCAATATTCTTGTGTCTCGGGGAACAGGGAAGTCCAAGGAGAGGGAAAGACATAGGAAGGACATAGGTAGTGCAGTCAGAACACAAACACCATTTATTGATTAAGTTCACTGTCTTATATAGGTACGGTTTATGATGCCCCCAAAGCAATGACAATGGTAACATCAAAGATCACTGATCACAGATCACCGTAACAGATATAATAATAATGAAAAAGTTTGAAATATTGTGAGAATTACCAAAATGTTACTCAGGGATACCCTGTGAGCACATGCTGTTGGAAAAATGGCATCAATAGACTTGATTGATTCAGAGTTGTCACAAAACTTCAATTTGCAAAAAATGCGATATCTGTGAAGCACAATAAAGCAAAGAGCATAAAAGGAGGTATGCCTGTACTTTAGTAAATGTTCATTGAATTGAATTAGAGCTTAATGAATGAAAGATGATCAAGGGATTGTCTCATTTTTCTTTAATTATAATAACTAGCTTTAAAGTTTGCTAAATGTAGAATCACGTTTGATCCTCACAACAACACAGGGAGATAGGTGCTATTATCATCTCCATTTTAAAGATAAGGAAAGAGAGGTTAAGTGACTTGCTCAAGGTCACACAGCTAGTGAGCTAGAGTCTGAGGTCAGATTTGAACTACAGTCTATCTGGCTCCAGGTCCAGAGCTCTGTCGCACCACCCAGCTGCCTGCTTTGTTTATCTCACAGGACTTAACAATCTGTTTTTTCACAGTAATCACTCAGTAAGTGCTTGCTCCATTGAATTGAATTAAAGCATCATCCACTTTACAGAAAAAGAAACTGAGGCTCATAGAGGTTAAATGATTTGCTCAAGGTCAAGCCAACAAGTTAGTGCCATAGAGGGGAATGGATCATAGCCTTCTCTCTATTACCTAGATTTACTGTCCAATTTACTAGATCACAGATTTAGAGATGGACCTTGGAAGCATCAGATCCCTTCATCTTATAGATAGGGAACTAAGGCAGAGAGAAATTGTGATATGCCCAGGGTCACATAGCTAGTTAACACCTGAGGTAATATTTGATGTTTTCCTGACTATGAGTCCAGTTGTTTGTTGTTTAGTCTTTTTTCAGTGTATCTGACTCTTTATGACTCCTTTTAGGGTTTTCTTGGCAAAGATATTGGAGTGGTTTGCCATTTTCTTCTCCAGCTCATTTTACAGATGAGGAAACTGAGGCAAACAGGGTTAAGTGACTTGCTCAGGGTCACACAGTGAGTAAGTGTCTGAGGCCAAATTCAAATTCAGGTCTTCCTGGCTTCAAGTCTGTCATTCTAACCACTTTGCCATCTACACGTCCAGTATCCTGTCTGCTACGTCACATCCCTAGGTCAGCACAGTTTTTGGAGAGACATCGATAAGGAAGAGTGATCAGAGTAGGTCCACCAGTCTGGGTGAAGGGCTTATTTGATCTGGAGAAGAAAAGGCTCAGTAGGTTATGATAGCTGTGTTTAAGTATTTGAAGGGATGTTGTATGAAAGAGGATTGTCTTTCTCTGTTTGACCCCAGAGGGTAGGACCAGGGGAAATTAGTGAAAGTCGCCAAGAGGCAGATTAAGACGCTGTGTTAAGAAAACTTCCTTCTACTTTTTCTTTCTAACTTCCTTTTCTATTAAAAAAAAAAGCTCCCCAGAGTCATTCAAAAGCAAAATGCACTCTGTGGGGTACCAATGAGGGTACCCCCTAATTGGAGTTCTTCAGACAAAGACTAGATAGCCACTTATGCCATGTATTATCGTGAGGATGCTTTGGGGCAGAGGGCAGGAGGAAGGGATGGAGGGGAATATGGGTTAAACGAGATGGCTGCTGAGTTGCCTTCCAACTCTGAAATGACTTTGTGATTCTACAATTCTCCTGGGTCTTCTCCTCTATAGACTGTTCCAAAGCTACCAGAATCTCTGCCAGAAAGTAAGCAGGGAAAGAAAGAGGAAGTGAAACCAGAATCAGTTCATTTGACTACTTGTTAACAGCTATGGTTTAAAAACTCTTCGGGGGAAGGGAGGTTAAAACTAACGGCTAATAGGAAGTCTTGAATTAGCCATGATTTCTATTACTTGTTTCCCATTACCACCAACAACCAAGATTTTTCTTTAAAATTCTCTCCCTCTTCCTGATGACTTAGAATAACTGCCAAGTAAAAGCTAAGTACTTAAGGGAGATCCGTGTTTGACTCTTAAATATCTCATTATGCATTTGTTGTTGCTGTTGAGTCATTTCAGTCATATCAGACTCTTTGTAACCCCATTTGGAATTTTCTGGGCAGAGATACTGAAGTGGTTTTGCCATTTTCCTTCTCTAATTCATTTTACAGATGAGGAAACTGAGGCAAACAGGGTTAAGTGACTCGGCCAAGGTCACGTAGCTAGTAAGCGTCAGAGCCCAGATTTGAACTCAGGAAGATGTCTTCCTAACTCCAGGCCCAGTACTCTATCCACTGTGCCGTCTAGCTGCCCTCATTATACATAGCTTTTCATTATTGTCCACAAGGGCTTTGACGTTGCAATAAATACACACATGTGGACCTGACCTCTGCTGTGGTCATCTAGCAAAAGTCGTTTAACCTTTCTGCACCTCCATTTTCTCATCTACAAAATGTCAGGTAGCAATCCTGATGGGCCTTATTCTGGGTAGTAACAAGATTAGAAATGATTTTTTAAAAGCAACCGGTAAATCTATAAGTTATATCTATATAGGCAGGACAAAGTAGATATCTCACCAGTCATCTATTGAACTTGATCAATGTAAACAGCCCATTGAGAATCATTTTTAAAAAACCAAAACATTGGCTTTCTATACACATAAGAGGGTTTTTTGCCCCCAAAGTCAGGTAACTAAACTGCCTCAAGCCTCCAACAATGTATAAATATAGACTCATCAAGATGAAATCCATGGGACATCAAAATTGTTTTTATAGTGGAATTTTGTTAAAAAATGATTCATTGGTAGAAACCCCATTTCCTGTCTACAGGAGCTGGAGATAAAACACAGCTGTTCCCAGCATCTCATCAGTAAATCTGAAAGGGCAAAGAAAATCTTTGAACCCAGTAGGGGAAGGAGGGAGGTGTCATACACACTCTACCCCTCACCCCCTTTCCTCCTCTTAGCCTCCTTGATCATTTGGTGAATTATTTAATTTTGTTGGGTACTTTGGAAGTTTAGGAGGCTTTTGTTTAAGTGACTGATGTTTGCAGTGGGAAAAGATGACAACTTGAAGGCTAATTATTACTAGATGGGGTAGATGAGGGGGAATGCTTCCTTCCAGGGTTAGATAAGGCTTCTGCCCTACACTTACAAAGACAGGGGGATGGAGTCAAATGTGCTTTCTTACCTTAGACCTCACCCTCAACCTGTCTCATGTTCTGGGCCCGAGGAGTCAGGGAGTCAACAGAGGTCCCTTGTGTAGCATAAGCCTGATGGAGAAGCAGAAGGAGCTGAAGATGCAGACAAAGGGTCCTCCCCAATAACCCTGACAGACAGATACTACTTCCTGCACCAGTGTGGCAATTAATAGAGAGCTCCTTCTCTGTCCAATAGAACCCAACCCCATGCAACACAATATAGTAATAATAATAATAACAGCTAATAACATTTTTTAAAAACATTAAAAAACACTTACTATGTGCCAGGCACTGTGCCCTTATTATCTTATTTCATCCTCACAACAACCCTGGGAGGTAAGTGCTATTATTATCCCCATTTTATAAATGAGGAAAGTGAGGCAAAGAGAAGTTAAATGACTCACCCAGGGTCACTGGTAAGTGTCTGAGGCCATATTTAAATTCAAATCTTCCTGATTCCAGGCCTGGTACTCTGTCCACAGAGCCACCATAAAGTTCAAACTTGCTTGCTCATATTTCACTAGTAAATAATTCTTATAGAAAGTGCTAAGTACTGGGACAAAATTGGTAGTGGGACCCAAGGCAGTAATAGGCTAGCCTTCACGTTAGCAAGACATGATTTCAGGTCTTGACTCTGAAGCTAGCTGTGTGACAGTAGACATGTCACTTCATTTTTCAGGTTCCCTGGCAAGTCTATAAGACTGTAGATTATGGATGACCTGCTCCAGGATGGGAGAGAGAGTTTCCATACCTGAAGTTCTCCATACTAATGAAATCACTGGTCTAGATTCCCTGCTTTCTCCCCCTCCCCGCCATTTTTGAGTAGTGTCTTTGCGAGGCCAAAATGTATAGAACTTTTTAGGGATATTAGTTAGCTCACTACAACCATGATCACCACCACCCCTCCCTTAAGGCAATTTTGAAAGTTGGGGACTACAGAAGAGAGCAGAAATACCAGTTCCTCTCTGTGCAGAGGCCACTATTAAAATATATATATAATACATATAATATATAGATATATCATACACACACACATATATATAGGCTGTTCCACTTGATCCAAATGCCCTAGGACAAGAGTGGGGAACCTGCAGCCTTGAGGCCACATGTGGCCCTCTAGATCCTCAAGTGCAGCCCTTTAACTGAATCCAAACTTCACAGAACATGTGAGGAATCTGCAACTGACAAATAAAACAAAAGATGAGAAGTGCTCAGAGAAACACAAATCAGGGATCCTTTCTTAGAGAGCAAAAAAATATATTCAAGTTAAGAATATGAGAGATCCTGAAAACTCCTGCAAGAATATCTTGATTTCCAGCATACTTGGGCTATTATTACTGAAACCTTACAGGCTTCTAGACTTCATGATCTTTCTTTTTAATTTCCCTGGCAGAGATGAACACATGGACTTTTTATTTTACACTTAAGGATTATCTGAAATTATTCATGTTCGTACGTTGTTTAATCTACTTTTTCTGCCCTTCCCTCTTTTTTTTTTTAACTTTAATGCAGATTTGAGAGAGAATGAACTGTTTATTTAATAATGTGTGCAACAGAGGAAAATGTAATAGAGAATAATATGTGATAGAGAAATATTCCTTTCAAAATATTTTTGCTTATTGTATCTTAAATTTCAATAACCTACCTGATGGGGGACAGAGTTCCTTTTTTCCTCAGGGTTCACACAGGTGAAAGTGCAAATGGAGAATAGAAGGCTTAGTAACTAAAGGTATTTTAACAACTGTCTTTTCATTCACAAAAGAGAATGATGACTAGATTTTTTTCTACCTCCACTGAAGACTGAACCAAAATGAACATAACTTGTAGCAGGAGACATAAAGGTTGGGCCAAAAAAAGGCATGAGTAACTATGTTTAAGTAATTTGGGTGTAGCTGTACGAATTAATGGAAAAAAAAAAAAAGCTTCCAGTTCCACCCTGTCACCCTTGTGTTGCTAAATAAAGCACCAAAGTAATTTGATTCACCCCAGCAGCAGCAGGCAAGGACATGATGGGAGCTGAAAGGAACTTATTCACTCCCCCCCCACACAAAAAAAAAAGTATCCCGAAGTCCTGGAGAGTTCCTACTGAGACTGGAATAACATAGTGAAAAAGACAAATTTGACCAGAGGGATTCTTGATGTGCTGGCTGTTTATGTTTCAGGTATGACTCACAAAAGAGCTGAAACAGCCTGGAGGTTATGGCTGACTCAAAAAAGATTTGTAAAACACTCGAAGTTGTAGTAAAGAGGGGAAAGGGAAAGGTAAAAGGAAAGCTACCTAGTGGTTTCAATTCAGCAGAGAAGCAACAGATGGCAGTAGTAGCTCAGCACATAAACAGCCCAGCAGCAATTCAGAAGAGAAGCCAGCAGATAGTAGTTGCTCAGTAGAGACATAGTAGATGACAGCTTACTGAAGGAAGCAGTTCAACAGATGATGTCATTGGCTCTGTAGGAAAGCAGTAAATGGCAGCTTTAGAAGCAGAGAGATACTCCAAGCAGCATGAAATCCTAGAAGTCTGAAGTCTTTGGGCTAGACTATGAGTATTTTCTCTTCCAAATTTGGCATGGGAATCTGTTGGAGAGTGTATCCTTGTGTGTATAGGGGGATGATTTGCCTTGTTTTTCTATTTTACTGAATTACTACTGCTGAGGAATTCACAAGTCAAGTCTGGTTTGGTCTGCAAGAGAATGCAGTTTTTGTATAGATGCTGATCTATAACTTGAACCTGGCTATAGTTTTTCAGAAAACCATAGTTAGGGCCCAAGATGCATATAAGAAATTAGGATGACAGGGGCAGCTAGGTGGCACAGTGGATGGAGCACCGGCCCTGAAGTCAGGAGGACCTGAGTTCAAATCCGGCCTCAGACCAAGCACTTGACACTTGCTAGCTGTGTGACCCTGGGCAAGTCACTTTAACCCCAATTGCCAAAGAAAAGAAATTAGGATGTCATTCTTCTCTGTTAGAGTATTTTCAAGAATTATATCACTACATTGGTTTCAAGTAGTCCTGATAACAACTAAGTATATCTACTGATAGTAAAATCTACTATCAGTTAATACTCTATTTTCTACTAAATTGAGAGTCCCCCAGAAGACAATCATGTACTTGTCCACTGGTCAGTGAAGAAGCCTGTATTTTTTTTTACTTTTAGGGTAGAAAGTAACATACAGTAGGCTGAGACCATTAGAATAAAGGTTAATGATATTTTGCAACTGTGGAGAATTGGTCATCTTGGTTTGGGGGAAATATCCCATTCAAGATTCTGTGATTTAATCTAAATTCAAGGATCAGCAAAGATGTTTTCAAAAATTTCACCTTAACACCATCAAATAGGACAATTTTGGAACAAATGTACTTAATTTATTATATACTTTTTAAAAAAAAAGGATGACTCAGAATTTCATATGCAATTTTTCCTATTCTTTTTTGTATATAGAAATGTTCACGTATGTTGATGTTTGTCAATTTAAGAATAAAAAAAATTAAAAGAAAAATGTTACCATCAAAGGAGCAAGGTATTTACATGAAAAACTTTCACAAACACCTGCTCCTGGATTATCTACTATGCGTGAGACAATAGAATTTTCACTTCTTTCTAAGCTTTTTCCTCCTATTCTAATGAAATATTACAATTAATCCTCTACTGCCTATATGCAGTGCTAGTTGTCTGAAAACACAGCAGTGCTAGTTGTCTGGAAACACAGTAAAGAGCATCCTTTCCTAAAGCCTCCAATTTGGTCTTCCAAGATCCTGAACCTTCCACATATACTAGAGAGGTAAATGCTGTGTGGGACTAATTAAACACTGTAATTATCCATGAGCTGTAGCCTAGGAGCAGAGAGAGAAACTAACACATGACTGATTGTAATATCAGGTAAATACTCCAGACGTGTGACTGGTAAAATGCAAAATATTCTATTCATTTAATATTCTTGATGAATAGTGAATTAGTCTAATCACATTAGCTATTCTATTCATTTATTAGCTGAGAGTGATTAGAAGTGAATAGCAGGGGGAAAAAATCCTCTCAAGTTGCAAAAATTAAACTTCTATAGTTTTATTATGTTTATTTTCAACTGAAGGTAATTGTCTGTTGCTTTTTCTGAGAGGAGCCTTCACCCCTCCCTATCTCCCTTCCTTGAGAAGCTCATGGCTAAGCATATATGAAGAGGGAACAGATGAGGCATTTACAGAGCTGGAACATTGACTCTGATATTTGATGACTCTCCACATCCGGATCAAAGAATATAAAAGAAAAGGGTGGAGCTTCAATGGACAGTGACACTATTCTTTAAACAGATCTTTGTAGAAAGCACTTTCATATTCATTTTTTTCCTGTGATCCCCACCAGGTTATAAATGGCTTATTTCTAAAGGTCATCTTAGCTAGACCATTTCTCTAAAATACTTTGATTATCCAGTCACCTAAAGTGTTATATACAGTAAGACACAACCAAGAAACAATTAATGGTATAGCCAAGATGGCAGAGTAAAGGAAAGAACTCACCTGAACCCTTCCAAATAATGCCACAAATCAAATTCTGGAGTGGCAGAAGCAACAAAAGGTTAGGGTGTAACAATCTTCCAGCCCAAGACAATGTAGAAGGTCAGCAGGAAAGGTCTATCACATCAGTATGGTGGTTGGGCCAGCAGGCAATCTTGGAGGGGGCTGCAGCAGCAACAGCAGCTTCAAGCGCTCTCAGCCCACAGATGGCAAGGGGGTCAGATAACTGGGCAGAAAGAAATTACAGAGGACCTTTACTAGCTCTGGGTTTAGGATGCTGTTACATCGCCCTGATCTAAGATCCAAGGCAGAAAGGAGCACTAGCACTTGTGGCTAGGAGAGCAGGGGACCTGGTTACAGTGCCAGGACTAAGTGGAGTGCTAGAGCTTGTGGCTGAAGGGGAACAAGATCCCTTCTTGGGTAAAGACCAGAGCACAGGCCAAGAGAGCAATGACCACACCTCTCCTTAGATCATATCATCTTGGAAGCACTGAAAACTTACAGACCCCTAGAACTAGTTCTGAAAACAGTAGCATGAAAAACCTGAAGCTTGAGGTACTGAAACCAGTACCCTCTCCATCCCAGGAGCAGAGTCCAACTTTAACAAAAAGTAAGAAGCCAAGAAATAGGTTAGGAAAATGAGCAAGCAACAAAAAAAGAAACTGACCATAAAAAGTTATTATGATGACAGGGAAGATCAAGACACAAACTCAGAAGAAGACAATGATGTCAAAAACATCTATAAGCAAAGCCTCAAAGAAAAATATGAATTGGACACATGACCCACAAGAATTCCTAGAACTCAAAAAGGATTTTTAAAATCAGAGAGATAGAGAGAAAAGTGGGAAAAGAAATGAGTGCTGCAAGAAAATTATTTTAAAAAAATTTATAAGTCAACAGCTTGGTAAAAGACACAAAAAATATTAAAGAAAATAGACCTTAAAATGCAGAATTGGCCAAATGTTTTTTTTTTAAATTAGGCAGTTGGGGTTAAGTGACTTGCCCAGGGTCACACAGCCAGTAAGTGTGAAGTGTTTGGTCTGAGGCCGGATTTGAACTCAAGTCCTCTTCATTTCAGGGCCAGTGATCTATCCACTGCGCCACCTAGCTGCCCCTGAATTGGCCAAATGGTAAAAGAGATAGAAAAATCTACTGAAAAGTAAAATTAAAAAAGGAGAATTGGCCAAATGGAAAGAGGTACAAAAGTTCACTGAAGTAAATAATTCCTTGAACAGAAGAATTCATCACCAAACAGGAGACAGAGAACATTACAAAATGCAAAATGGATAACTTTGATTACATTAAATTGAAAAGTTTTTGCACAAACAAAGCCAATGCAACCAAGATTAGAATGAAAGTAGAAAATTGGGAAAGAATTTTTACAACCAATTTCTCTGATAAGGGCCTCATTTCTAAAATATATAGAGAATTAAGTCAAATTTATAAGAATACAAGTCATTCCCCAATTGATAAATGGTCAAAGGATATGAACAGGCAGTTCTCAGATGAAGAAATTAAAGCCATCTATAATATGAAAAAATGCTCTAAATCACTATTGATTAGAGAAATGCAAATCAAAACAACTCTGAGGCACCACATCACACCTATCAGATTGGCCAACATGACAAAACAGGAAAATGATGGAGAAGATGTGTGAAAATTGGAACACTAATACATTGCTGGTGGAGTTGTGAAATGATCCAACCATTTTGGAAGCAATTTGGAACTATGCCCAAAGGGCTATAAAAATGTGCATACCCTTTGACTCAGCAATAGCACTTCTAGGGCTATATCCCAAAGAGATCATACAAATAGGAAAAGAACCCACATGTACAAAAATATTTATAACAGCTCTTTTTGTGGTGGCAAAGAATTGGACGTTGAGAGGATGCCCATCAATTGGGGAATGACTGAACAAGTGTGGTATATGAATGTGATGGGATACTATTGTGCTATAAGAAATGATGAACAGGCTGACTTCTGAAAAACCTGGAAAGGCTTGTATGGTCTGATGCTGAGTGAAGTGAGCAGAACCAGGAGAACGTTGCACACAGAAACAGTCACATTGTATGATGACTAATATTGATAGACTTAACCCTTCTCAGCAATACAAGGATCTAAGACATATCCAAAGGCCTCATGATGGAAAATGCTATCCACATCCAAAGAAAGAACTATGGAGTTTGAATGCAGATTGAAGCACACTATTTGCTATTTTTTTTCATCTGTTATGTTTTGTTCCCTCTTTCTGGTGGTTCCTCCTATTGGTTCTAATTCTTCTTTACAACATCACTAATGTGAAAATATGTTTAATAGGAATGTATATGCATAGCCTATATCAGATTGCACCTTGGGGAGGGTGGGGAGGAAGGGGGAGAAAAATTTAAAACTCAAAAGTTTATGGAAGTGATTGTTGATAATTCAAAATAATTAAAAACAATAATTCCTTACAAATTAGAATTGGGCCAGTGGAAGCTAATTATTCCATGAGAATTCAAGAAACAATAAAACAAAATCAAAAGAATAAAAAAATTAAAGAAAATTTGAATATCTCATTGGAAAAACAACTGACCTGGAAAATAGATCCAGGAGAGATAATTTAAAAATCATTGGACTACCTGAAAGCCATGATAAAAAAAAAAGAACCTAGACATCATATCTCAAGAAATTATCAAGGAAAACTGCCCTGATATTCTAGAATCAGAGGAGAAAATAGAAATGGAAAGAATCCACTGATCATCTCCTGAATGAAATTCCAAAATGAAAACTCCCAGGAATATTATAGCCAAATTGCAGAGCTCCCAGGTCAAGGAGAAAATATCGCAAGCAGCCAGAAAGAAACAATTCAAATATTGTGGAGCCACAATCATGATCACACAAGATTTAGAAGCTTCCATATTAAAGGAAACCAAGGGCTTAGAATATGATATTGAAGAGGACAAAGGAACTAGGATTACGACTAAGAATAACCTACTCAGCAAAATTAAGTATAATCCTTCAGGGGGAAAAATGATATTTAATGAAATAGAGGAGTTTCAAAGCTTCCTGATAAAAAGACGAGAGCTAAGTCAAAAATTTGACATTCAAATAGAAGACAAAGAAGCATAAAAAGGTAAACATAAAAGAGAAATCATAAGGGATTCAATAAAGTTAAACTGTTTATATTCCTATATGAGAGGATGATACTTATAACTCCTAAAAATTTTATTATTATTGGGGCAGTTAGATGGAGTATATATAGACAGAGGGCATGGGTGTGAGTTGACCTTGATGGGATGATTTCAAAAAATAAAATTAAGGAGTGAGAAAAAAAGGATGCATTGGAAGAAGGGGGAAGGGAGAGGTAGTATGGGGAAAATTATTGCACATAAAAGAGCTTTTACAGCAAAGGAGAAGATGGGGAGGGGCAATGAGCAACACTTGAATCTTACTCTTGTTGGAATTGACTCAAAGAGGGAATAACTTACACATTTATTTGGGTACAGAAATCTATGGAAGTAGGAGGGCAAGGGGATAAGGGAAGGAGGGTATGGTGCTGATAGAAGGGAGGGTAGATTAAAGGTAGTAGTAGTTAGAAGTAAAACAGACTTTTGAGGAAGGATGGGGAGGAGAGAGAGAGAGAGAGAGAGAGAGAGAGGGAGAGAGAGAGAGAGAGAGAGAGAGAGAGAGAGAGAGAGAGAGAGAATAAACAGGGCAAAAATAGGATGGAGGGAAATATCCAGCAGTATATAAGAAAGACACTTGAAACTGAGAGACACACACAGAGTAAAAATAAAAGGCTGGAGCAGAATCTATTATGCCTCCACTGAGGTTAAAAAAAAAAAAAGCAGCAGGGGAAGCAGTCATTATTTCAGACAAACACAAAACTAGACCTAATTAAAAGATGTAAGCAGATAAGGGCAAAATGGGTCCATGATTTAGACATAAAGAATGATTTCATAAGAAAATTAGCAAGCATAGAAAATTTCACCTGTCAGATCTATGTATAAGGGAAGATTTTATGAACAAACAAGAGATAAAGAGTATTACAGAATACAAAATGGATAATTTTGATTACATTAAATTAAAAAGGAAAACTAATGCTGCAAGATTAGAAGGAAAAGCATTTTCAACAGAACAACAAATTAAGCCCTGATTGTCTAAATTTAAGAAAATGCTAATAATACAGATTAAACTTAAAAATAAAAAAAGAAATAATTAGTACTCATACTTTAAAAAAAACTGCTCTAAATCATAACTGAGGTTTTACCTCATACCCATATATGAGGCAAAGATGATAAAAGATGGAAGTAGTAAGTGCTGGGGGAACTACAGGAAGAAGAATATGAATACACTGTTGGTAAAGCTATAAATTAGTTCAGCTGAACTTTAAAAATATTTGGAATTATTTGAGAAAAGTCACTAAACTGTTCATAATCTTTTACTAAACAATTCCACTACTGGGTAAAGGAAGTAAAGTCAGAAAGAAAGGTCCCATAGATACCAAAATATACATATCAACACTTTTTGTGGGAGCAAAAATTTGGAATCAAAATGGATGCTCATCAATCAGAATGCAAATTATGGCATATGACTGTAACCTAGGGCTCCAGTCTGAGCACTGGCATAACACTATATTGGTGGGGAGAATGATGACTAAATTGCTGAGACCTCAGAAAAGAAGAGTTGTTCTTCTGACTTCCTTCTGCGAAAGAGGATACACATCATTCTAGGCTCTCACTGACCCATCAAAGATATGGAGTAATGGGTTACCATTCTCATCACCAATGAAGAGAGTCTTATGCCAATATCTGGGCTTGAACACCAAGTTACAAACATAGTGAAATTATTGCATTGTAAGAAATGGCAAAAGGAGGAATTCTGTGAAATATAGGAAGGCTCATATGGAGCAAATCATAAGAACCACAAATTATTTATTAAGAAACCTTTCTTTGCATCCCCAGAATTTAGCATGACATCTAGCACATAGTAAGTATTTAAATGCTTTTTGATTGAGTGACTGCAATAATGTAAACAAAAACAACACTTATAGTAGCTGAATATAGATTAAATGTTTTGATCTATCTTGGTTCCAGAGAACAGATGACAAAATACACCTCTTGGTAAAATGGAGGTGTTCTATTGGTGTAGAATATTATGCATACTGTCAAATGCATTCATTATGCTGATTGGTTTCTTTTAACGGTTTTGTTTGGTTTTGCTTTGTTTTGTTTTGTTTTATAACAGATGTTCTATGTGGAGGTTGGAGGAAGTATACTGGGAAATGTCAATAGTGGAAAAAACAAAAAGCATTAATAAAACATTTTTTAAAAGGAGAGGTAATGAAGTCTCCAATTCCTAGAGATTTTAAATAAATCTTGTTACAAAATAGTTCTTTAGGCCTATTCTAATTTCTTCTTGTTGCAAATCTGGCCTATCTTTATGCCAGTGTTCTTGACAAATGGACTGTCTTTGATGTGACAGTTTCTCCCATAGAGATAAATGAAAAGGGCTTCTTTACTTATGATCAGAGGAAGAAAGAGGAAGGGATATCACAGGTTCACTCGTTAGAGAAGATAGTGGAAGGTTCACAGATGACCAACAGAAAATAGAACTCCTCGGTATGTATAGTAGCAAGAGTAATGGGCCAGAAGTCAGAAGATGTGGGTTATTGTCCTGCCTCTGCCTTTAAGTAGCTGTATCACCTTGGCCATGTCTCTTTATCTTTCTAGACCTCAGTTTTCTCATCTGGAAAATGAGAGACTGAACTAGATCTTAAACTCTGGTTTGGGGCATCTTTTTAAAATCACAGAACCTTCTCATTTGAAGGCACTTCAGAGAACTGCTATTCTCATCCCTACCTGAAGAAGGAGACCTTCTACATCCCTGACAATAAGGGCTTTGGTCCCCTAAGTGTACTACCAATTCTTCAAAGGCAGGGATGGATCTTCTGTTTTTTGATAAGTCACAGATATAAAGCTAGAAGGGACCTTAGAGGCTATTCAGTCCAACTCCCCCATTTTATAGATGAGGAAATGGAGGTCCAAAGAGCTTAAATGATTCACCCAAGGTCACACAACAGAGTCAAGCCTCAAGCACAGGGACTGACTGGCTACACTCTTTCCCATCTTGATTCCTTGATGAAACAGTTCAACTCTACACTGTCCTATTCTCTTGAATCTTTTGGCCCTTCATCCCATTAAGGATCTGGCCCTGCCATCCAGCCTTGGATTACTCTGACCATCTGCTTCCTTTCCTCCTACTCATATGCTGCTGAACAAAGCTAGAGAAAAATCACGAAACTGTGCTTACCTGGGCCCACTATAGATGTAGATTACATAATCTCAACTGAGGCAGCTAGGTGGTGCAGGGGATTCAGCACCAGCCCTGGAGTCAGGAGGACTTGAGTTCAAATCCAGCCTCAGACACTTACAATCTGTGTGACCCTGAGCAAGTCACTTAACCCTGATTGCCTCAGTTTCCTCATGTATGAGATGAGCTGGAGAAAGAAATGGCAAACTACTCCAGTCTATTTGCCATGAAAACCCCAAATGGGGTCATGAAGAGTCAGACATGACTGAAAACAACTGAACAACAAAATAACAACATGTCAGACACTATCCTAGATGTTAGTGGTGCAAAGACAAAAATGAAACTGCCTCTGCCCTTGAGGAGCTAATATCTTATCAGGAAATAGAACACATACAAAGATAGGTATGTATAAAATCCATGAGAAGTAAATATAAGGAAATGTGGGAAGGGGACAGAAGCTCCTGGGAAGACTGGGAAAGATTTCATTATAGGAAGTGGTATTTGTGCTGCCTTGAAAGAAAATAGGGATTTTTAGAGGCAAGGGCCAGGAGAGAGTGCATTCCAGGCACAGGGCCCCAGTACTGTGCCAGGCACTATAAGATTCGAAACTAATACAAGACATGCTCTTTGCCCTCAAAGGGCGAAAAGTCTCGCTGAAGAGACAATATACAGACTACAAGCTCTTAGAGGAAAGAGTAAGAAATGTTTCTGAGCAACTTTGGTTTCCAGTTTCCACATTTATTCTATGGGGAGCCCAAGGTCAGCCATTCCACATTGGAACTATCTCTTCTTCCTGGCCTCTTAAATAGGAGACGTGTGGGAAGCAAAAGGCTGTTGACACTGCAGTTGTTCTGTTTGGGGTGGTTTCTCAAGGTTTTAATTCATTGTAATTAATTTTTATTGTATGGAGGCTGATGACTGGTACAGTGAAAGGCAGTAATTTCCCAAGTCAAAATAATAAATAAGTAAATAGAAATAATCCTGAACTTTCCACAAGGGGAGATACCAATTCTAGGTCACACCCCTCCATGGGAAACCCAGTGACAAGGGCTGTGCCCACCTCTGAAGGAAGCCCAAGGAAATCCAAAGGGCAGCCGTGGTTTTCAGCTCCTCCTTCCCACCAGATTTTCAGGAAACCAATTTGTTTTCTGATCTATTCTCTTCCCTTCCCCCTGCCTCCTCTACCACACTCATACATACACACCTCATTTTTCTAGATTTTCTATTTTAGTCAGCATGGAAGGTAGGGATTTTAAACGAGCTAAACCTTGGGTGTCCAAGCAGCACCCCAGTAAAAATAAGGGACCCCCGACACTGAATTGGGAAAGAGAAAACCCCCATTGGTTGGTCTGCTGGGAAACAATGAGATCTGTGCACCGAGAGTCCTTTGTTCAGCTCCAGACTTACAGCCCTGGCAAGCCCACCGTGCTGGAGCGTGTGCTGGGTATTAAGTCTCATTTCAAAGATGTTTGTGAGGCTCTGCGGCAGAATGACATGGGAGCCGAGCTGGATGCTGGGATTGGGAGGGAGGCTGGCTCGCAGGGGTGATTTGCTTTGAGCCTTGTTCATCTGTATAAATCGGAAAGAACTGAGCTGAAAACTGAAGGCGTTGGGCATTGGGGGCCATTTTCTGACACACGCCCACCCCCTCTCTCTACTACCCAAAAGAGGACTGGGGAGAAAAAGGAGATTAAAACTTTCATAGTCAGGAAACTCTGTGTTGGGGTTGCAGGAGAGCCCTGAGTAATGACTAGTGTTAAGTTTCTCCTGAAAGACTCATCTATCTGGGTGCCAGTGGGTGATCCTGCTTCCTAAGCTTGAAAATTTAGATTTATTGGGTGCCAGAAATTGGACTGGCCACCATTTAATAGGCCTGGACACCATGAAGGTGAGGGCGATAAGAGGAAGAAAAGTCAAAAGAGCAAAATGGATGGTGTCTTGGCCTGGGATGGTAAAGCAGTTGTTAATAAAAACAGTGAAATCCGATTAGCTCCATCAAATGTTGACCAGGGCAGGTGGGAAATCCAAGACTCTAGAGAAACTTGTGGTTAAGAAGAGAATAGAGATCAGATAACCCGTGGAAAGAGAAAGATGGTGCAGGTTAAATAATTAGTCTCTGAACTTTGGTGTAAAGAAAGAAAGACAGAGAGAGGCCTGAGGTCTGAACTAAGAGAGATGTGCTGTGACAGGAGGCAGGTAGATGGATGTAAAGCCATTTGCTGATTTAAAACAACAACAATAATAACAACCACCACAACCACAACATATATCTTTCATTCCTTTGCTCCTTCAGAAAGAGATTTGTGGAATATAGATTTGCATGGAGAAGCCTTGGAATATCTAAAGAGCCAGTAGAATCTCTAATGCAAAGAGATGTATTTGCAGGTGGGAGTACAGTAACGTGGAGGTGAGGAAAGAGGGCACCATATTACCCCACTTCTGGCCCCACACAAACACACCTGTGCTCCTGCTTCCTCAAGTGAATGTGGGGAAGTAACAGTACGAACAACAACCCTCTTGGTGACTCAGTTTCTTCATATTTCACCATTCTTGCTTAACTATCTCCTCCCCCAAGGCAGAGAGAAAGGAGGAAGGGTATAGAGAGAAAGAGAATTGTCAAAGTGACTGCTAGAGCTCTGAGACATCTATACAAAAGGCCATAGCCCTGTTCAGTCATGAGGTCAACCTGCATCTGTTTTCTCACACAGGGGTGAGTACATGCTTTTGTTCATTCAAGTAACATTTTCTTTTTTTCTTTATTTTTGGTTCAGTCATTTAAATCATGTCTGATTTTTCATGACCCCATTTGGGGTTTTCTTGACAAAGATACTGGAATGATTTGCCATTTCCTTCTCCAGCTCATCTTATAGATAAGGAACTGAGGCAACCAGGGTTTAGTAACTTATCCAAGGTCACATACATAGTAAGTGTCTGAGGCAAAAAGTTTCTCTTTTTGCTAACCCTCTAAAAGGTCCAGTAACTTCACAGGTTTTCCCACATCTCTTGTCAAGCCCCAATGTCAGGTTTTTCATTTACATCCACATGTTTGGGGTATTTATGATTTAACACATATCTTCCAACTCTCTCACTTTCCATATTAGAAAGCTGAAGTCCAGAGACAAGTGACTTATTCAGGGTCACACAGTAATCAGGAGAAAGGGACTGGCTTCTAACCCAGGCCCTCCAACTCCAAATCCAATGCTTCTGCAGCTGGTAGGTGGTACAGTCGATAGAACACTGGGCTGGGAGTCAGGAAACTTAAGTTTGAATCCAGCCTCAGATACTTACTAGAGCTATGACCTTGGCAAATCACTTAACCTTTCTATGCCTCGGTTTCCTCAACTATAAAATATTGATAATAATAGCACGTATCTCACGGTGTTGTTGTAAATCTCAAATGAGATATTTGTAAAGCACTTAGCACAGTACCTGGCACACAGTAGGTGCTTAATAAATGTTTGTTGTGTTTCCCTCTCAACCCCCAAAGGCATAAAGCTGAAGAAGGTAAAATTTCAAGCAAGTTGGGATAAAGGAGGGAGAATTTTAGACCTAGGGGTCCTTCCTGGGCTCCTCCTAGTGAAAAGAATATTGGATGGGGAGCCCAAAACACAGAGCACTCACTATTTTGATAGCTATGTCATCTAAGCCTAAGTTCACTCATCAGTGAAATGGGGATAGCAATACCTGTGTCCTGCCTTCCTCCACAGGGCTAATGTGAGGCTTCTATGACATAATGCTTGTGAAAGCCTTGAGCAAACTGTGTGGCGGACACCAACCAGAACATGCCATTCAGTAAGTGTTGCAAGATGATGTCTGGTATCTGCATCCTTATTGCCTAGACCATATGGATGCGGTGCATTCTGAATACCCTGCACTAGTCTCAAAGATTCCCCTACAGGTCTCCCTCAGTCATAGCACAGAGCAGATGTAAAGTGCAGTCTTGGAAGGGTTCCAGTCCTTTTCAAGACTCTGATTGCTCAATATTTCCTGCACGAAGCAGGATGCTCTGGCCTGGCATCAGGCCAGCTGCACTGAGCCCTCACTCCCAAAGCAGCCCGGTCGCTTGCCAACGAGGGGCCCTGGGGTAGCCAGGGTTTCTGGGGCCTTCCCCAGCTCCAACGTGTCCGTGTTCCACAAGGGCGTTTCTTCAGACCGTGAGACAAAGCCTCCGCAGCCGCCTGCCACTGCGGCAGCAGCAGCAGTGTGTGCACACAGATGGGGACACACGCCCCCACAGCCAACACCAAGACTTATCTGCTCATCTGCTCCCCCTGGAGCATCAGCATAGCAAAAGGAGCGAAGCAATTCAGACCCATCCCCTCTAGATTCCCCTGAGCAGCTGATAATATATCCCCAAAGGGGGCTCTGGCCGAAAGGCCGAGTCACCCCAAGACGGCATCTGGGAGATGTTAAACAGAATGAGATGCATTTCTGAGATACTGGGAGAGAGAGGGAAGGAAGGAGGCATGGCCTGTGGCCACCAGAAAGTCTACCTGCCCTCACAGAAGTTGCCGTGGTCTACCTTATACTTGCAGGTTTTCAGATCCTGCCTTGGATACCCAGGCAAACTCCTTCCTCTCTTGACTGCAGTTGGAGTCCCTTCCTCTTTAAGGTTCCCGCTGATGGAGCCGGAAATCTTCTCTTTTTCTAAGTGTTGCTCCCCAGACCGACATAAGGGATCACCTGGGAACACTTACATGGCACTCATCCTCTCCTAGCTTTTAATTTATTTACATAATCACTTGCCCCAACCTGAATGTATCATGGATCACTCTGTACCCTTAGGCATCGAGACTGGAAATAATATTGCTGTTTTTCATGTGATAGTCCTCCAATCTTTTTCCTGTATCCCGTTTTTTTTTTTGTTGTTGTTGTTGTTGTTTTTTGTGAGGCAATCAGATTTAAGTGACTTGCCCAGGGTCACAGCTATTAAGTGTCAAGTGTTTGAGACTGGATTTGAACTCAGGTCTTCCTGACTGCAGGATTGGTGCTCTATCTACTGTGCCTTCTAGCTGCCCCTCCTGCATCCCTTTTCATCATTTTCACTAGTGCTCAACTTTTTTTCCTACATTTGGAGATTGTATAATAGAAAAATAATTCTAGTCACTGACACATAGAGCACTTTACATACATTATCTCATGTGACTCTCATTATTCTGTGAGGTAGGTGTTATAATTATCTCCATTTTACAGATGAGGAAGCTAGGGTTCAGTGAGGTGAATGACTTGCAAAGATTCACATGGCTAGTAATTCCTATTTACCATCACTCACCTGCCCAGCATCCCCTGCCATCTTGCCGTCTGCCTTAGATCAAAAACCATACCCTGTGGGACTTAACCCTTGTAGCTCTGAAACTGCTGCCCTGGGAATGGCATTGCCCTGATTTGTGAGAGCCTCATATAGCCCATCACATCTATCTGGTTGTTTCACTCTATATCCCTACCAAATTATTGCTTGCTAACCCACTGGAATTTTTATATTTTCCCCCATCACCCCACCCCCCCAGCATTTCTACCCCTACTTTCTTTTTTTTAATATATTTTATTTTCCCTTATTATACTTAAAAACAACTTTTACCATTAATTTTTTTTAAGTTTTGACTTCCAAATTCTATCCATTCCTCCCTTCCCTCCACCCTCCCTGAGATGGTAAACAATCTGGTAAAGGTTATACATGTGCAAACATGTAAAACATTTCCATATTAGTCATTTTGTGCAACAAGACAAACAAAAAAAGAAAGAGGAAAACAGTATACTTCAATCTGTATTCAGACAATATCAGTTTTTTTTTCTGGAGGTAGATAGAATTTTTCATCATCAGTCCTTTGGGATTGTCTTTGATTATTGCATTGCTGAGAATAATTAAGTCATTAACAATTCTTCATCCTATAATATTGCTATTGATGTGTACAATGTTCTCCTGGTCCTGTTCATTTCACTTTATATCAGTTCATGTTAAGTCTTTCCAGGGTTTTCTCAAATCATCCTGCTTGTTATTTCTTATAGCACAATAGTATTCCATTACATTCATATACCACAATTTGTTCAGCCATTCCCTAATTGATGGACATCCCCTCAATTTCCAATTATTAGTTGCTGCTAATTGACTTATTGAACTCTCATTAGTGCTAAAAAGAGCTGCTATAAATATTTTTGTACAAATAGGTCCTTCGCCCCTTTTGAAAATCTTTGTGTACCCCCACTTTCTAGCTTTAGAACTATAATCAAATTATTACTCTATTATTACAGAAAAGTGTGTGTTAATCTACACTTCCATGATTCCACTCGCCATTCCTATGAACTTCCAAGCCAAAGTTGTGTTTCCTGGCCATCACTCCCAGTTGTCTCCTCCTATTAGAATGTAAGCTTGAGCCAGTCAGTCAACAAGTATTTATTATATATTTACTAGGGGTCGGATGGGGCAGCTAGGTGGCACAGTGGATAGAATACTAAGCCTGAGTTCAAATGTGGCCTCAGATACTTACAGGCTGTCTAACCCTGTGAAAGTCACTTTTCCTGTTTGCCTCAGTTTCCTCATCTGTTAAATGAGTTGGAGAAGGAAATTGCAAACCACTCCAGTCTTTGCCAAGAAAACCCCAAATGTGATAATGAACAGTCAGATACGACTGGTATGACTAAACATGGGTCAGATACTAGAGACTAAGCACTAGGGGAAGAAAAAAAAATAGTCTCTGCCTGCAAGAAACTCATATTCTAATGATAGACAACATACAAGCAAGTATGTGTAAACGTCATATAATCGATGTAAATGTCAGAGGTAAGCACTGGAGAGTTGGGGAAAGCCCTCATATAGAAGGTGAGATTTAAGCCAAATCTTGAAGGAAGCCTAAAGGTGAAAATTCTGGTAGGGGGGAGCTTTTAGGCATGGGGGGGGAGCTTTTAGGCATGGGAGACAGCCAATGAAAAGGCATGAAGTGGAGAAATGGATTGTTGTATGTGAGGAACAAGAAGACGGCCAGTGTGGGTTGCTGGATCATAAATTACACAGAGGGGAGTATATGTAAGAATACAAGAAAGGTAGGAAGGGGCCATCTAGGTTGTGAAGGGTTTTAAATGCCAACTAGAGCATGTTATATCTGATCCCACAGGTCAGAAGTATGGAACACTGCTGGTCACAGGCTGCCCACAACACTCCCTCCCAAGTGCTGCCCACTAACAAGACTAAAATGTAATTAGGAAATACTTAACAAAATAAAGAAAAATACAATAAAACACAGATAATGTTATACGTGGTTTTCTAAATCAACATGCACTGGCAGGGATTCTTATGGATGGTTTCATGGCCCCGTTTCTATTTCAGTTTGACACTCAAATTAGAGTCTATTTGCCGGAGACAAGAGGGAGCCACCGAGTTAAATTACTAGGGGAGTGACAAAGTTAGACCTATGTTTTAGGAAAATCACTTTGAGGGCTGAATGGAGTGAATTTAGAGTGGGAGAGACTGGAGAGAAGGAGACCAGTTAGAAGGCTGTAGTCCATGAGAGAGGTGATGAGGGCCTGCCCCAGGTTGGTGGCGGTGTGGGGCAAGAGAAGGGGACGTGCATGAAAGATGTTGTAAAGGTTACACAGGTCATAATATGTACTAAAATGCAGATATTAAATGCTGTACCATGACAATAAACAGAATTATACAACGAAAGGTGGAGTTAATGATAAAGTATACACAGCACTGTACAGTAAAGTATATTTGAGAATTCTTTATGTAAAATCTAATTTGCATAATGTGAATTTACATAAAGTGAAAACTGTCTGTATTTACTTAAGCTGAGACATCAGCCATAGCCCTCTTAGTATCTGGTTAGTTCCTGCTCTGTTTGCAAAGTTCTAGTTAAGTTCCCTAGTGTTTGTAATCAGTTTATTATTTTACCCGATGCAGATTTCCCCTTTGGCTATTGGTCCTCTGATGTGAAATCTTTACCTTCCCTATCCTATTTGCCCTCTGTATTTTATCTGTCCTGTCTTGTCCTATATCAGATTTTTGTTTTGTTTTGTTTTGGCTAGGCAATGGGATAAAATGACTTGTCCAGGATCACACAGCTAGTGAGTGTTATGTGTCTGAGGCCAGATTTGAACTCAGGTCCTCCTGACTCCAGCACTAGTGCTCTATCCACTACGCCACTAGCTGCCCCTATATCAGATTTTTAAAAATACTACTCATGGCCCATTGTTTTTGTGAACAATGGGACAATGCTCCATGTCTATAATAAATTGGTCATTAAAGTGTCTCTGTGTGTTGATAAGTATGATTGGCAGCAGTACCTATCAACAAATCCTTGAATATTTTTTACATCAAGTGTAAGAGCTCCTTCTCAGAATAATGTTTTTCACCACATTACAAAAATATGAAGAATTGCAAAGGAAAAAATTACATTGAAATAAAGGTGTATTTTTTTCCCCATCCAAGTTCACAGACCCCCTGAAATCTATCCATGGACCCAAGTTAAGAAGTCGTGATCTAGTCCCACATTCCCACTTCACAGATGAGGAAACTGAGGCCCAATGAAGTGAAATGAGTCACACAAGTAACAAGAGAGTGTTGGAGGAATTTCTCAGACTTGATTCCTGGAGAGTCCAGAAGAAATCTAGACCAAAAGACTAAATGTCAAATAAAGTGAGCAACCAAACTGAAAGGAAAAAAAAAAGATTTATTAGCGTACTGAGGAAGACAAGTCACTAGTATCAACTTCAACCTCTTCAGGACATGGTACTTAGTTATAGAGTTGTACAGTAGGTTAGGGTTTAGGTTACATAGCCAATAAGTAACATTCTGTAGCATTTAGCTGGACCAGTAAGGTGTTGTTCTGCCATAAAAGGAAAGCTGATTCCTGGACTTGACTCTGATTCTCAGAAAAGCCACCTTAGTTGGTGGCAGTCTTCTCAGGAGACAGTGAAAGATAGAAGGATCTGACATGCTATGGTTCAGGGGGTCACAGAGTCAGACATGACTGAACGACTAGACAAAGGACAAACGACCATCTGTGAGGAGTAGTAGCTGTCCCACTGGGGACCCAACTGGAACTTTTGGGTAACACAGTTCTTCCTTCCTTCCTTCCTTCCTTCCTTCCTTCCTTCCTTCCTTCCTTCCTTTATTCCTTCCTTCCTTCCTTCCTTCCTTCCTTCCTTCCTTTCTTCCTTCCTTCTCTTCTTTCCTCCTTCCCTCCCTCTTTCTCTCCTTCCCTCCACTCCCTCCTTACTCTCCCTCCTTCCTCCACCTCTGTCCACATAGGGAATCATAGCCTTACCTACAGGTGCTCTGACCGAGGGAGTATAAATTTTGATCACTGAAGCTTCACAAGATATCTTGGGGTTTACAGGTTAGATTTCTTTTAAGGATCATGCCTTAAACCCAAATCACTCTGGCTCTTATTGATTGACCAGTAATAGGTCCCAGCTCAAACCTCACTTGGTCATTGTTTGTTTGGGCTTTTATGGCTCAGAGTGAGTGTACATAGCAATTGTTTTTGTTTTGGCCAGAAACCATGTGGGTCTTCCCCTCCCTGATTGATTTTTTTTTTTTTGACTAGATAAAAGAGGCCATTCTTTGCTTCATTTCTTACCTAGCCTTAATCACTGAATGGGCATTGCCACAGACAAACTGAGACCTGGGAAAGACCTTAGCTTAAAATGGCCTAGGTCTCCCACTGCATCCAGGGCCATCTTTAGTCGTCCTGATCTATATCTTGTCACTGGACCCAGATGGCTCCTGAGGAGAAAGTAAGGCTGGTGACTTTGCATAGTCCTCTCTCATTTAAATCTAATTCACTTATAAATCATGACATCACCTTCCTGATTTCACAGTCCTTTTCAAGAACAAAGGACAAACAAGAATGAATGGAGGTTAGATTGAATGATCTCTAAATTCCTTTCCAAATCTGAGACTCCATGAGGTTACCTTAGAGTCCTCAAAAATATTATTTTTTCCTTATCTCCAACCATGGTGGGAGAGAGAACTGTTCCCACTTTCAAAGGGGAAAAAGGGGTTTCCTTTGTCTCTCAGGTCTATTTTACTATTTTTTAAAAAAGGGTGGGATTAATTCTTTATGGGCTTACCACTAGAAATCATTTTGCCATGTTATACTTTTGCAATTTTAGGCATGAATATACTGTTGGTAAAAATCCTTTGGTGATAAAGACCAGAGAATTGATGGTTATTGACTGACTGACTTAAAGTTTTGAAAACATTTATATGCACATGAATTCATTTGAGCCTCCCAATACTATCATGTGGACATTACAGGTATTACTAACCCCATTTTCAGATAAGGAAACTGAGACTCAACAAAGTTAAGTGCCTTGCCCTGAATCATACAGCTATTAAGAACAATGGTTTTGGCAGAGCCAAGATGGTAAATACAAGCTGGGACTGAGCTGAACTCTCCCAATATTCCCCTCCAAACAACTTTAAAATAATGCCTCAAATCAAATTCTGGAGCAGCAGAATCAACAAAATGCCAGAGGGAAATATTTGTCCAGCTTGAGACAACTTAGGAGGTCTGAAGGAGAGGCCTGGGCATAGGTCCAGAGGATGGCAGGAACACCAATGGTGGGAGTGGGAGGCAGTCACAACAGCAGCTTTGGGAGCTCTCTGCCAAGAGAGAGTAAGGGGGTCAGACCACTGGTCAGAAAAAGATTACAGAGGACCCTTTGGGGGCACTGAGTGCAGCTGGTGCTGATTGATAGATCTACTGCACATGAGCAGTTCTGGGTTGCAGTTCCAAGGTGTGATCAGTCACAAGGGAGCAGGGACCCTAGTCCCTGTTTCAGAGCCAAGAGGAGCACTAGCACTTGTAGCTGCAAGGAACCAGGGCCCCTTTTCGGGTACAGACCAGATCACAGACCAGGAGAGCAGTGACCACACCTCTCCCAGGATAACACTACCTCGGAAGCACCGAAAACATGCAGACCCCCAGAAGTTGCTCTGAAAACAGCAGCACAAAAAAAGCCTAGAGCTTGGCATAGTGTCACCCCAGCCCCAGGTGAACAGAGCCCAACTTTAACACAAAATTCATGGTGAAGAAATAGGCTGGAAAAATAAGCAAGCAATAAAAAAGAACTTCACCATAAAAAGCTACTACAGTGGCAGGGAAGGAAAAGACATACATTTAGAAGACAACAATGTGAAAACAGTCATAAGCAAAGCCTCAAAGAAATGTTAATTGGACCCAAAGCCAGCAAGAATTCTTGAAAGAATTAAAGAAAGAAATAAGAATGGTAAAGGGAAAAATGGGAAAAGAAATGAGAGTTATGCAAAAAAATTATGAAAAGAGAATTAACAGCTTGGTAAAAGAGGCACAAAAAAATACTGAAGAAAATAACACTTTAAAAAACAGAATTTGCCTAATGGTAAAAAAGACACAAAAATTCACTGAAGAAAAGAACTCCTTAAAAATCAGAATTGGCCAAATGGAAAAAGTGATATAAAAACTCACTGAAGAAAATAATTCCTTAAAAATTAGAATTGAGCATTTAGAAGCTAATGACTTTATAAGACTTCAAGAAACAATAAAATAAAGTCAAAAGAATGAAAAAAATAGAAGAAAATGTGAAATACCTTAGGAAAGCAACTGACTCAGAAAACAGGTCAGGGAGAGACAATTTAAGAATTATTGGACCACCTGAAAGCTATGATAAAAAAAAAAAGTCTAGACATCATATTTCAAGAAATTATAAAGGAAAACTATCCTGATATCTTAGATACAGAGGGTAAAATAGAACTTAAAAGAATGCACTGCTTACCTCCTGAAAAGGATCCCAAAATTGAAACTTCCGGGAATATTATAGCCTAATTCTAGAATCGCCCAGGGAAAGGGGAAAACATTGTAAGCAGCTAGAAAGAAACAATTTAAACATCATGGAGCCACAGTCAGGATCACACAAGATTTAGCAGCTTCCATATTCCTCCCTTCCCTCCTCTATTCCTTCTCTTCTTCCTCACTCCCTCCCTTCTTTTGTTCCCTGCTTCCTTCCTTCCTCCTTTTCTCCCCCCTCTTTCTCCCTTCCTCCCTTCTCTCCTCCCTCTTTCCCTCCTTTTCTCCTTCACTCCCTCCCTCCCTTCCTTTTTGAAATACATAGCATAGAAATGCAAATAAGCATTTATTTGGTGTCTGCAGCTGAGAGGTGGAACCTCTTCTCTCACCATCTCTTCATTCCCCTACTGGGAAAGAGTAGAAAGGAGGAAGAAGAAGAGGGGAGGGGAGGCAGAAAATGGTGATTATAGAGATTATTTCTATAATGTTAGTATTCTCTGAAGTAGTCACAGGTAGTCTAGGCTGCCTGTGAACCTTGAGAGATGCTTAACAAGAAAACGAGCCAATAGCAGTAAGAGGTGAAGGTTGGTGTATTGGCTCAGGTAACCATCTTGCTTGAACACAGCATCTGACCAAACAATAGGCTACAATAGGAAAAATAATAATTATCATTTAAATTTTGTTATATACTCACAAAAATTCTATGAGATAGGTAGTGTAAATATCCTAATTTTACAGACAAGGAAACTGGGGCTCAGAGAATTTATAGTCTATAAGCTGGACAGTCATACAAGGTCCCCCAGCTAGTGCAAGGCTGGTGCACACCCCCAACTTTGCTGACTCCAGTACCAGCACTCTTCTACTACACTCTATTGTAGCATTATCTATTAAACAGTATTTAAAGTAAAGTAGTACTGTAGTATAGTAAAGTAATATTACCTATTAAAATAGGATCATCCAGAAAGACTTATCTAATAAAAAAACATCAAAGCTCTAAAACCACCCTTCTGGAGACACTAGAATGGATCTACAAAAAAATACCCAGTCTTACCAAAGAATGCATAAAACCACCTTCCACTGAAGTCTATACTTTCCTCACAGCAAATCTGAGAACCTGCTGTCCTGATTAGTGACTGTGTCTCACAGCCTATCATATCTAGCTGGCCCCAGTCTTGCTTCACATTCCAAAGAGTGATACAACTTCTAAGGGGATCTTCTATTCAGCCTAATAACTCATCAAGCAGTCTCCAAGGGCCATGAAGATGCCAAGTCATCATTTTACCAATCAACCTATCTGCCCTTCAGACACACTTTAGACAAGATACCACAGCACGCTATGGGGGACTAAACCCTCTCATTTCTGGAACTTCTGGCCTGATGCTCATGCTGTCCTGATTGGTGCCTGTGTCACACAGTTAACTATATCTAGCTTTTCCCAACCACATTTTTTACTTCACTGCGCCATCTTCTTTCTGTCTATCCTGTCACAGATCCTCCCTTCCACTCCCCACAAACAAATCAATAACACATTGTTTTTAGAAATGATGTATCAATCAACTATCCCATGGTCTTACTAACCAGCCCTATGACTTCCCAAGGCACAATCTGACCATTATACCCCTGCAGTTCCCTAACCCTTCCTCAGTAGCCTGGGAATTATCATGCTAGGTTCAATGTAGGTAATTAATAGGTTCTTGTTGAGGCGAACTAAGGACAATTTATGGGAATGAATGAAAAATCATGTATCAAGTGTTTACTGTGTGCCACGTACTGGGGATGTCATCTTCCCCAAGTTAGAATTTAAGCTTCTTGAAGGCAGGGACTGTCTTGCTTTTGTATATGTATTATCAGTGCTTAACACAGTGCTTGACATATTGTAAAAATTTAATAAATTATTTTTCATACAAGCAATCAATCCTCTGCAGTGATTAACTGCTCGTACCATTGCCCCTAATTTTAAAAACAAGGAAATGGGAGGCTCAGAAATCTAGTGACTTGCACATCTCACAAGGCTGTTAAATGTCTCATGTCCTCTGACACCTAGGCCAGTGCTCTTACATCTCAATTGCATGACAGCTTAGGGAACCACAATGAAACCTATTCATTCAGATAATCAGAAAATTTCCTTTCTCTGTAGCTTCACTGGGTTCTTGTACATAGTAGGCTCTCATAAAATTGTTGAATGGATAAATGGCTTCCTACTAGATAGACAGAAAGATGATAGATAAATAGATGACAGAGACAGACAGACAGATGAGGAGAGAGTGGATAGAGAAAGAATCGATAGAAAGAAAAATAGAGTAGATAGATAAATAGATTAAAATCATTTCATATTAAAGTCAACCTCCTATAACTCTTCTAAACCTATCCTTATTATTATAATCCCTCACCAAGAAAGAGAAATTCACTCAAGTGGTATGTGGCTTTGAAAATGCTCTATATTTAAAATTAGTCACATGTATTTAAATACAGATGGGAAGATTGTATTGATATATACAAAGCTGCTTATAGAAAAATGCATCCTATACATATAAACCAGTAGTGCCATTTTGGAGGCTAGAGCCTGAAAGAGTCTATATAAATGTAAATTACTAACCAAAGGGAGCATAGCATCTATGGATGTGAAAATGAGGCTTCTATCTTCTCTCATCCTGCTTCTATTGGCCAGCATGGGCTCATGCAGATTTCTTTCATTTGGGGAGCCTCTGGAGCGTGGATTTAGCAGAGATGCTTTGCATCTGGGCTCTCTAGGTTGCCAGTGTCTGGAAGATTTGTTAGTGTCTCTGCCACTGATTCTCAGCGACAGGGGTTTCCCAGCACTGGCAGAGCTGCTGAGGTCTTCACACATCTGACTTGTCATTCCCAGCACTATTTTGGTCCTGGGGATCTCCAGCAGGAGCCTTCCAAAGCAAATCACAGAGTGACTTGGTCCAATAATTCAGCCTAATAGCTCATCAACCAGAATTTCCGAGGGCCATGTGGATGTAATGTTTAGGGAGTTGCATTAACTCTTTCAGGCCACTGATGTGGCACTGAGGATGAAGTTGTCATTTACTAGCATCCCAGTGGCCTAAACAAGTTAAAGATACAACTGTGCTGCTTATTACCTTTCTGACCTTAGACAAATCTCTTAACCTCTCTGGGCCTCAGTTTCCTCATATGTAAAATGAATGTTGGACTAGATGGTCTCTAAGTTCTCTTCCAGCTCTCCAGTTATGTCCCTAAGCTCCTTGTTTATAAATAATGGAAGAATAGTGCTCATAATAACATCAACCCCTCCTCGCCCTCCAACCCCAATCTTGAGCAGGCTAAGATTCATCATATAAGGAAGATCTCCAGGGTGCTTTGAACTCCATGCAAGAAGAGATTGGAGGGAACCAATCAAGCTTCACAAAAATGCTTTCCCCTTCTCAAACTAGGCTGTGCTAATTGGGTACAAATCAGTCTACTTAATGCCAATTGACATTAAGCAATTTGCCATTTGATGGAAACTGAAACATCCGTGGTTTGCTACACCAGACCTGCTCGATTATCCCTAACAAATTTTCCATTTTAAAAAATAAAAATGGATTTCGATGTGATCCCTTTGATCTCTTTACTTCTGTGTGTGAAACTGTGGTATTAGCACAGGGAACCTGGCAGCCCCACTGAGTATGGGAGTTTTTAGAATGAAGGGAAATCAGGCCACAAAGGGAAAATTCCAAGGAAGGATCCCAGACAATTGGCATGATGACTCCAGACCTGAGGGTAGTGTGGCCCAGCCTAGAATAAGGGGGAGTGTGGCATGAAATCACTTCGCATTGGTCCTTCAGCCAGGAACTAGCTTTCAGCCTCAGCCAAGACAACTTCCTGTCTCCGGCTCTCAGTCCAGGCTCTTGGCATCTGGTCTTGTTTCTGTTGGGAAAGGCTTCCCACATTTTTCTCTGCCTAACCAGCTACCTCTACTTTCAAAATCCTACCGAAGACCCCCTTCCTTTGGGAGATCTTCCTCAACCAGATCTGAATCTCTCTGGTTGCTTCTGAGTCCATATATACATATGCATATACATATACTACACATACACATGAACATACACATACACATACACATACACATATACATATACATATACATACACATATGTGTATGTATGTGTATATATATGTATACACACACACACATAGTTATTCACCATTTGGGATACAATTCTGATTATACAGTGGAATGAGCACCAACTCTGAAGTCACAGGACCTGGTTAAAAAACCCTGACACTTCCTGACACTTCCTAGTCCTTAGCTTTCTTATCTGTAAAAGGAGGAGACTGGACTAGATGGTGTCTGAGATCTCTTCCAGCTCTGAAGCTTTGATTCTCTTTGTCAGGCACTATGCATGGACACTGGGGATACAGTCCCTGCACTCAGTTTGTTTACTTTTTATCAAGGAACACAATAGGTACATATAGATTTATGTAAGGGGTGGGGGGGTGGGGGGTCTGACCAAGGAGAAACTTGTTCTTACCTGTGGAGTCTTGGAAAACTTGTTTCCAGAAATCCATGACAACCTTGAAAGAAAGAAGCTGGTTCTCTACTTCAGAACATACTTAGTTATCGTTTGACTGCTTCCTATCTGTTCAACTGGTAATGAAGAAAAGACTTTGGGGTTAGCGCTTGAGCTAAAATAAATACAAAATGAAATATAACATACAAAAAAATGAAAGAATGAATGAAAGTAAATACAAAAAGCCCCAACAGAGAAATTAAATTTCTTTCCTTCCTGTGAGCTATGACATATAACAATCCCTCTAGGATTCAGAGGGCTAATGGAGGGCTCGCTCCTTCTTCCTCCACTGGGCCAGCTAGTGAATACTTGACCTGCTAGGCAAGCCTGTGTATAGTACAGGGTGCCTCCTGGTTTTGACTTCTTTCCTTTGACAGAAACCCTTGTGAGATTTTGAAAAAGTTGGAGGAGTCTACTGTGCCAGTACAGCCTGAAGGAGTCATCTGCTTGCCCCTGCCCAAACCATGTCCTATAGCAAGAGAGCAACTCATCTAAAAGGTACGCAGCCCCTGCAAGTGAACTTTGTGGAACAAATGCCTTAAGTTTGAGCTCGCTCCCCTTGGGGACTGAGGCGGTAGAGGGGAGAATGTGCAGCTTGTCTGGGAAGATATTTTTGGTGCTTCTTTCTTACTAAATCTCCTCAGTAAATATCCCTCTGTCAAAGTTAATCAAAGTTAACTAGTCAAATTCATAGTGGGGTTCTAATTACTGATATGAGAGAGGTACTAATTGTAATTGGTGATTGATATGGGGGAGATACAATAGAATGGGGTATTGAGCCAAGAGAATTAGAAAAATCCCAATGTCACTTAGTACTTGTTTCCTTTAAAACTCAAATGAAGTACCACCTTGTAAACTGAGCCTTTTCTGATCACCTCCCAGCTGTTAGTGTCTCCCTCCCCTCAAAAAAAAAAAACAACACAGATTCAGTTCCTATCTCTCTCTATAGTGCGACTCTGAAGGTCCTCATCACAATGCCCACATATTCTAACAAGTTAGGTCCCCAGAGGCATTACCGTAGATAACAACTGCTGATCAACTACCACCAATGAGCAAATATGCACAAGCACTTCCTCCCCACCCCCACCCAGACTACTGGTGCTACCGCCACCCAGGGAAGCAACTTCTGTGGAGAAGGGACTGACCATCCCCACCTACTAAACCTGATGGAGAAATTCCAGGACCCTGAACCCAAGAGCCCTGGGAATATCAACGCTTCCAGCCCAGTGCCCACAGCCATCATTCCGGGAAGCAACCCCAATGGAAAGACAGTCTGACTACTGCTTCTGCAGATGCAGTGTCCTTAGCTTCTCACTACCCCCCCCCCAAAAAAAGCTCTTACCACCATTTTCCTCAGCACTGTCAAATAGTTGAACATCAGAAACTGATGTGATTTTACCAGTGGAAATTACATTAAAGAAGAGGCCTTAACATTTGCTTTGCCTCTCCACACTAAGTGGGGTGTATGGGGTGTTCAGGGAGGACTAGCACCTCTGGTGAGAGGGCTCCTGAGGCCTTTTGGGGGCTGCTCATCCACCTTTGGTGTCTACCTCTACCTGACTCTTACCTGTAGCTCCAAGAAGTTGTAGAATGCTCAGTGGCCACACTCTGGTAAAAACACCTCAGAAGACAGGCTGAACCAGATTGAGAGTGACCCACGAGACTCAAATTCATCAGCGAGTTAATGGAATGTCTACCCCCAAGCATGTGAACACTTCCCTAGGCAGAATGGGTGGATGAGAATATTTTGTTCCAAGAGCTATGGAGAGGGCTAGAGCATGTGCTATGGAGCACTTCGAGCTTGGACATCAAAGACATCAAAGTCATCCACTTAACTCTGGGCCATCCCTATTCATCCTGACTTTTGTCTTGCCCCTGGACTTTGGTGACTGGAAGAAAGAGCAAGGCTGATGACTTTGTACAACTCTGCCTCATTTAAATCCAATTCACTCATGAGTCAAGACATCACCTGTAGTGTCAATGGTCCTCTTCTAAGAAAGAAGAACAAACAACAACAACACATTAAGTATCATGGGACCTTTCCTTCTGAATGCAGCTTAAGTCTTCCATATATATTGTCTCCTCCATTAGAGGGTGAGCTTCTTGAGAGCAGGAACTGTCTTACTTTTCCATTTGTATCTCCAGTCCTTAGTACAGTGCTTTGCCCATACTAAGTACTTAATGCAAAATGCTTTTTTTTTTCATTCCTTCATCACAGAGGCAATGGGGAATCATTGAAATTTATTAAGTAGGGAAGTATAATGGTCATTGTATCATAACGCTAATGTAATAGCGGCTGGTTGAAGGCAAGGAACCAATCTTATATACTTCAGTATTTCCAGGATTTGTAATTTCAACAGGGTGGGTACATCAACCACTAACATGAGTTGCCTTGAACAAAAACATTGTCAGGTAGCACCCCTCTCACTCTATTTGCCCTTCTCACGCTATACTACCCACAAAATTAGGGATCTGACTAAAGATGGTCACTGGAGGCAGGAAGAGATGTAGCTGTAGAAGAAGGAAATCTAAACCAAAGATCAGAGCAGCTCCTAGGACAAGCAATGACAGAAGCAGACTACTCTTTATTGGGGTAGCTATTGAATTAATCAGCCATTCAATAAGCATTTATTAAGTAATGGCTTATATTAGTAATAGTATAAATACATAAAAAACAATTTAGTTAGCATTTATGTATATGTATGTATGTATATGTATATATTGTGTATATATTGTTTATATGTACATGTATATATTATGTATATATTATTTCATTTTATCCTCACAACAACCCTAAGAAGTAGGTATTATCATTATCCCCACTTTATAGATGAGGAAACTAAGGTAGATGAAGGTGACTTACCCAGAGTCACATAGCTAGCAAGTGTCTAAAGTCAGATACAAACTCAGGTCTTTCTAACATCATGCCCAGCACTCCATCCGTTGAACTACCTAGCTCCCTACTATGTGGCAGGCACTGTACTAGGCACCTAAATGTACAAAGACAAAAAGGAAAGAGTCCCTACTATATAGGAGTGTGCATTCTTTTTTTTTTAATTAACTTATTTTCTTTTTAGTTTTCAACATTCACTTCTATAAGATTTTGAATTCCAAAATTTTCCCCCTTCCTCCCCTCCCCTCCCCTCCCTTCCCTTCTGCCTCCCCAAGACGGCGTGCAATCTGATATAGGTTATACATGTACAATCATATTAAATTATACTTCCATATTAGTCATGTTGTAGAGAAGAATTAGAACCAAAAGGAAAAACCATGAGAAAGAAACAAAAAGAGAGAGAGACAGAGAATAATATGCTTCAATCTGCATTCAGACTCCATAATTCTTTCTCTGTATGTGAATAGCATTTTCCATCATAGTCTTTTGGAATTGTCTTAGATCACTGCATTACTTAGAAGAGCTAAGTCTATCAAAATTGATCATCACACAATGTTACTGTTACTGTATACAATGTTCTCTTGGTTCTGCTCACTTCACTCAGCATCAGTTCCTGTAAGTCTTCCCAGGTTTTGCTGAAGTTCACCTGCTCATCATTTCTTATGGGACAATAGTATTCCATTATATTCATATACCACAACTTGTTCAGCCATTTACTAATTGATGGGCCTCCCTTCAATTTCCAATTCCTGGCCACCACAAAAAAAGCTGCTATAAATATTTTTGTATGTGGGTCCTTTTCCCATTTGTATGATCTCTTTGGGATACAGACCTAGAAGTGGTATTGCTGAGTCAAAGGGAATGCACAGTTTTACAGCCCTTTGGGCATAGTTCCAAATTGCTCTCCAGAATGGTTGGATCAGTTCACAATGCTACCATCAATGCATTAGTGTTCCATTTTTCCCACATCTTCTCCAACACTTATCATTTTACTGTTTTGTCGTATCAGCCAATCTGACAGGAGTGATGTGGTACCTCAGAGTTGTTTTGATTTGCATTTACATAATCAATTGTGATTTAGAACATTTTTTCATATGAGTATAGATGGCTTTAATTTTTTCATCTGAAAACTGCCTGTTCATATCCTTTGATCATTTATCAATTAGAAAATGACTTGTATTCTTATAAATTTGACTCAGTTCTCTATATACTTTAGAAATGAGGCTTTTATCAGAGACACTGGCTGTAAAAGCTGTTTCCCAGCTTTCTGCTTCCCTTCTCATCTTGGTTGCATTGGCTTTGTTTGTGCAAAAACTTTTTAATTTAATGTAATCAAAATTATCCATTTTGAATTTCATAATGCTCTCTATCTCTTGTTTGGTCAAAAATTCTTCCATTCTCCATAGATCTTATAGGTAAACTATTCCTTGCTCTCCTAATTTGTGTATAAAATAGCATCCTTTATGTCTAAATCATGTACCCATTATGACTTAATCTTGGTATATTGTATAAGATGTTGGTCTATGCCTAGTTTCTGCCATACTATTTTCCAGTTTTCCTAGCAGTTTTTGTCAGTGAGTTCTTATCCCAGAAGCTGGAGTCTTTGAGTTTATCAAACAGTAGATTACTATAGTCATTGACTACTGTGTCTTGTGTACCTAACCTATTCCACTGATCCATCACTCTATTTCATAGCCAGTACCAAGTAGTTTTAATGATTGCTGCTTTATAATAGTTTTAGATCTGGTACAGCTAGGCCACCTCCCTTGCATTTCTTTTCATTAATTCCCTTGATATTATGGACCTTTGGTTCTTCCAGATGAATTTTGTTATTATTTTTTCTAGTTCTATAAAATAATTTGTGGTAGTTTGATTGGTATGGCACCAAATAAGTAAATTAGTTTACGCAGAATTGTCATTTTTATTATCTTAGCTCGGCCTACCCACGAGCAAGAGATGTTTTTCCAATTATTTAAATCTGACTTTATTTGTGTGAAAAATGTTTTGTAATTGTGTTCATATAGTTCCTGGGTTTGTCTTGGCAGGTAGACTCCCAAATATTTTATATTGTCTACAATTACTTTAAATGGAATTTCTCTTTCTATCTCTTGCTATTGGGCTTTGTTAGTAATATGTAGAAATGCCAATGATTTATGTGGGTTTATTTTACATATCCTTCAACTATGCTAAAGTTGTTCATTATTTCAAGTAGTTTTTTGGTTGATTCTCTAGGATTCTCTAAGTATACCATCGTATCATCTGAAAAGAGTGATAGCTTTGTTTCTTCATTGCCTATTCTAATTTCTTCAATATCTTTTTCTTCTCTTATTGCTAAAGCTAACATTTCTAGTATAGTATTGAATAACAGTGGTGATAATGGATATCCTTATTTCACTCCTGATCTTATTGGAAATGCTTCTAGCTTATTCCCACTACATATAATGCTTGCTGGTGGTTTTAGACAGGTGCTTCTTATTATTTTAAGGAAAACTCCATTTATTCCTATGCTCTCTAGTGTTATTAATAGGAATGGGTGTTGTAAAAGCTTTTCTGCATCTATTGAGATAATTATGTGATTTCTTTTGGTTTTGTTATTGATATGGTCAATTATGCTGATAGTTTTCCTAATATTTACCCAGCATTCCTGGTATAAATCCCACCTGGTCATAGTATATTATCCTCATGATAAGTTTCTGTAATCTCTTTGCTAATATTTTATTTAAAGATTTTGCATCAATATTCATTAGGGAAATTGGTCTATAATTTTCTTTCTCTGTTTTGGCTCTTCTTGGTTTAGGTATCAGCATCATATTTGTATCATAAAAAGAACTTGGTAGGACTCCTTCTCCTATTTTTCCAAATAGTTTATATAGTATTGGAATTGTTCTTTAAATGTTTGGTAGAATTCACTTATAAATCCATCTAGCCCTGGAAATTTTTTTCTTAGGGAGTTCATTGATAGCTTGTTTAATTTCTTTTTCTGAAATGGGATTATTTAAGAATTTTATTTCCTCTTCTGTTAATCTGGGCAATTTATATTTTTGTAAACATTCATCCATTTCACTAGGATTGTCAGATTTATTGGCATATAGTTGGGCAAAATAGCTCCTAATTATTGTTTTAATTTCCTCATCATTGGTGATGAATTCACCCTTATCATTTTTGATACTAGTAATTTGATTTTCTTCTTTCTTTTTTTTAATCAAATTGAGCAAAGTTTTATCTATTTTATTAGGTTTTTTTCCTTTCATAAAACTGGCTCTTGGTTTTATTTATTAATTCAATCATTTTCTTACTTTCAATTTTATTAGTCTCTCATTTGATTTTCAGAATTTCTAATTTGGTATTTAATTGGGGGTTTTCATTCTTTTTCTTACTTTTTTAGTTGCATGCCCAATTCATTGATCTCCTCTTTTTCTATTTTATACATGTAAGCATTTAGAGATATAAAATTTCCCCTAAGAACTGCTTTGGGTGCATCCCATAAGTTTTGGTATGTTGTCTCATTATTGTCATCCTCTTGGGTGAAGTTATTGATTGTTTCTATGATTTGTTGTTTGACACACTCATTCTTTAGCATTAGATTATTTAGTTTTCAATTAGGTTTTAGTCTATCTTTCCATGGCCCTTTATCACAAGTAGTTTTTATTGTATCATCTATTGCATCAATTCATCCTGAAAAGGATGCATTTAATATTTCTGCCTTTCTACATTGGATTGTGAGATATTTATGCACTAGTACATGGTCAATTTTTGTGTGGGTGCCATGTACCACTGAGAAAAAGGTATATTCCTTTCTATCCCCATTCAATTTTCTCTAGATGTCTACCATATCTTCCTTTTCTAAGATTCTATTCACCTCCTTAACTTCTTTCTTGTTTATTTTTTGGTTAGATTTATCTAGTTCTGCACAGTGAATAGAGCACCAGCCCTGGATTCAGGAGGACTTGAGTTCAAATCCAGCCTCAGACACATAACACTTATTAGCTGTATAACCCTGGGCAAGTCACTTAACCCCATTGCCTAGCCAAAAAAACAAAAAAAAAAGATTTATCTAGTTCTGGGAGGGGGAGGTTAGGTCCCTTGCTAGTATAATTTTGCTATTTCTTCCTGTAACTCCCTGAACTTCTCCTCTAAGAATCTGGATGCTATACCACTTGGTACATATATGTTTAGTAATGATGTTACTTCATTGTCTATGGTGCCTTTTAGCAGGATGTAGTTTTTTTCCTTATCTCTCTTAATTAGATCTATTTTTGCTTTTGCTTTGTCTGAAATCAGGATTGCTACCCCTGCTTTTTTTTACTCCAGTTGAAGTAGAATATATTCTGCTCCAGCCTTTTACCTTTACTCTGTGTGTATCTCTCTGCCTCAAATGTGTTTCTTGTAAACAACACATTGTAGGATTATGTTTTTTAATCCACTCTGCCATCCACTTCCATTTTATGGGAGGGCCCATCCCATTCACATTCACAGTTATGGTTACTAACTGTGTTTTTCTCTCTATCCTATTTTTCCCCATGTTTATGCTTTTCTCTCTCCTTTCTCCCTTTCCTCACCAATGTTTTGCTTCTCACCACCACCTCCTTCAATCTGTCCTCCTTCCTATTAGCCCCCTCCTTCCCTTTTCTTTCCTCTTTCCCCTACTACTTCCCTCCCTTCTATCCACCTCCTCCCTTTTCTTTCCCCTTTTCACTCCTACTTCCTATACGGTAAGATAGACTTCTGTACCCAGTTGAGTATGTATGTTATTCCCTCTTTGAGCCAAATTCAGTAAGAGTAAGGTTCAAACAGTGCTCCTTCCCTACCTTCTTTCCCTCTACTGCAATAGGTCTTTGCACCATTTCATGTAATATAATTTATTCTTTTCTGCCTCCTCCTTTCCTCTTTTTCTAGTACAATCTTTTTTCCCACCCCTTAATTAATTGTTTTATTATCACAGAAAAGTCAACTTATACCCACTCTCTCTGTCTATGTATACCACTTCTAAATGTCATAATAAAGATTACAGTTCTCAAGAGCTACCAGTATCATCTTCCTATGTAGGGATGTAAACAGTTTAACCTTATTGAATAACATATTTTTTCCTTTCCTCTTTACCCTTTTAGTCTTCTCTTGAGTCTTATATTTGAAGATCAAATTTTCTCTTCAGCTCCAGATTTTTCATTAGGAAAGTTTGAAAGTCCCCCATTTCAATGACTACCCATCTCCTCCCCTGAAAGATTCTACTCAGTTTTGCTGGATAGTTGATTCTCGATCGCAATCCAAGCTCCTTCGCCTTACAGAACATCATATTCCAAGCCAGGTGTGTACATTTTTTTCAGAAGAGACTAACACCTACACATATAACTTTACAAAAAAATTCAAGGTAATTTGGAAGATGAATTATAAATGAGTTATTGGTCAACATCAGTGGAGGAAGTTGTGAAATACTAGAAGATTCCTACACCAATCAAATAACATAACATGATAAAATAACACCAATGAAATACATTTGATCATAGCATTATTCAGTTCTATTTAGAAAGCCATTAGTAACAGCTAGCATTTATATAGGGCTTGCCATGTACCAGGCATTGCAACTAAGCACTTTACAATTATTATCTCATTTGAACCTCACAATAATCCTTGGAGGTAGGTGCTATTATCAACCCCATTTTGCAGATAAGGAAACTGAGATTCCGTGACTTATCCAAGGTCACACAGCTAGTAAGTGTCTGAGGCCAGATTTGAACATTTGAACATTACAGACTCCAGGCCTGATGCTCAATCCACTGTACCACCTAGCTAATTAACATAGGGAGTATCATTACTATGTTGTTTTTGCCACCATCCCATGGCAACTGGAGGGGAAGGGCAGGAAGGGAAACCAGGAAATGCTTCATGAACAAGGTAACACTAGAAGTAAGCCTTGAAGGAAGCTAAGGATTCCAAGAGGAACAGGCGAGGATACTTGTTAATTCCAGCTGTGAGGGACAGCTAGGGCAAAGGCAGAGGTCGATGATAAAGTGTGTGAAGAGGACTAATATGTAATAAGGTTACAAAGGTAGGTTGGAACCAGATTGTAAAGGGCTATGTCAAACAGCTCCTCTATAAGAATTTATTCAACCAATTACAAATGTACCTACTATGTGGAAAGCAATGGGTTAGGGTATAGGAAAACAAAAGGTGGTCCTGCCCTCACCTAATGGTGTTGTTGTTCAGTCATTCAGTCATGGCCGGCTCTTTGTGACCCCAAGAACCACAGCACACCAGCCCCTTCTATTCTCCATTGTCTCTCAAAGTTGGTTCAAGTTCATGACACTGTCTATCCATCTCATCCTCTGCCGTCCCTTTTTCCTTTTGCCTTCAATCTTTCCCAACATCAGGATCTTTTCCAGTGAGTCCCAATTTCTCTTTATGTGGCCAAAGTATTTAAGTTGCAGCTTCAGTGTTTGACCTTCCAGTAAATAGTCTGAATTAATTTCTTTTAGTATTGATTGATTTGATCTTATTGCTGTCCAAAGGACTCTCAGAAGTCTTCTCCAGCACCACGATTTGAAAGTGTCGATTCTATGGCACTCAGCTTTCCTTACAGTCCAACTCTCACAGCCATACATTGCTATTGGAAAAACCATAGCTTTGACTATTCTTCGGCAAGGTGATGTCTCTGCTTTTTAGTATGCTGTCCAGATTTGCCGTAGCTTTCCTTCCAAGGAATAAGCATCTTTTAATTTCATGTCTGCAGTCACAGTGATCTTAGAGCCTAAGAATATAAAATCTGACACTGCTTCCATTTCTTCTCCCTCTATTTGCCAGGAAGTGATGGGGCCAATTGCCAAGACCTCAGTTTTTTGTTTTGTTTTGTTTTGTTTTGTTTTGTTTATGTCAAGCTTCAAGCCAGCTTTTACATTCTCCTCTTTCATCTTCATCAAGAAGCTTCTTAATTCTTCTTCACTTTCTGTCATTGGAATGGTATCATCTGCACATCTGAGATTGTTAATTTTTCTCCCAGCAACCTTAATTCTGGCTTTTGGTTCATCCAGCTTGGCATTTTGCATGATGTACTTTGCATATGAGTTAAATAAGTAAGTTGACAATATACAGCCTTGTTGTATTCCTTTTCCAGTCCTAAACCAATCAGTTGTTCCATGTTTGGTTCTAACTGTTTCTTTTTGGCCTGCATACAGGTTCCAAATAAGATGAGCTGATAACTCCCATCTCTTCAAGCACTTGCCACATTTTGTTGTGATACACACAGTCAAAGGCTTTAGTGTAGTCAATGAAGCAAAAGTAGATGTTTTTCTGGAACGTCCTTGCTTTCTCCATAATCCAACAAATCTTGGCAATTTGGTTTCTAGTTCCTCTGCATCTTTGAAAACCATCCTGCTCTTCTGGTAATTCTCAGTTCACATATAGCTGAAGATTAGCTTGGAGAATCTTAAACATAACCTTACTAGCGAGTACTACAACATCTAGAAAAAACCACAAAAATAAGATATCAATCATTATAAGGGATTGGAATATTAAAGTAGGATATCAAAAGATAATTGGAATAACAGGCAAGTTTGGCCTCACAGTACAAAATGAAACAGGGCAGAGACTAATAGAGTTTTGTCAAGATAACTTGCTGGTCATGGCAATCACTCTTTTTCACAATCCAAAAGGTGATTCTACATATGGACATCACCAGATGATCACTTCTCAAAATCAGATTGATTATATACTTCACAGCCAATGGTGAAGAAGTTCTATCCAGTCAGTTAAAACAAGACCTGGAGCTGACTGCGGCTCAAATCATGAGTTTCTTATTGCAAAATTCAGACTTAAATTGAAGAAAGTAAGGAAAATCATCAGGCCATATAGGTATGACCTAAGTAACAACCTAATGGTGTATTTCTTTAATTGTGTTTATTAGAAGCATTACCTATCAAAAGGGAGTGGATATTGTTGTGTCTATTTTTAAACAACCTTGAAAATTAAAGAATCAGCACAAGCTAACAAATTTTATAGGCTTCAACAAAGAGCATTTACATGTGCCAAAGTCCATCATGAAGGAAGGGGCTATCAAGCAAATAAAGAAATCTCGAGAGTGAGGAGTGTCATTATGGACATAATCTATTCATTTATGAATCATTGATAAATTAGCTGTTTGAGGCCATTGGCATTCACAAGTTTTCAGACATGCTGCCATGTTCTTTAATAGGCTGAATCAACATAGTAAAAAGGATGATGCTACATTAATACAGAGATTTAATGTAATGTTAACCAAGTTACCAGTTTCTTTATAGAACTGGACAATCCATAATAAACTGTATTTATTAAATTGTTATATCATCATAGGAAATTTTCTGTTATGGAAAATTTCTCCACCAATGGTAACAAAATTCTCTGTAATGAATAGTCATAGACTGGCCTGTGACACTCCCTGAGAACTTAAGTAATCTTGGAACTTCCACTTAAGGAAATACCCACATCAGTCATGCTTACTCCTGAACCGTATTAGCTCTTGATTCTCCTAACTACTTTTCCACCTGGATCTCCTCCTCTTTCCTTTTCAAAACTCTTTAATGTGTTGTCTTCTCCCATTAAAATGTAATGTAAACTCCTCAAGGCCAGGGATATCCTTCTCTGTGCTTGTATTTGTATTCCCAGCACACAACACAGTGCCTGGCAGATCATAAGCGCTTAATAAATGCTTTAATCTCTAATTGAAACGCTTTTTGCACAGTCATTCAGCTAGTATATGTCAAAGGCAAGACTTGTATCTGGATCTTCCTTACTCCAAATTCAGCCATCTGTTTACAAGACCACAGTGCCTCTGTCATGTAAACAAAATTTATATGGAGAAACAATTATGCAAGAATGTTCAGGATTAATTTTTGGAGGACACTGGGCATGTAGCAGATGAAGCTAGACTGGTATCCTAAATGTTAATAGATAGATATTACTAATAATGTTATATTAATATATATATCTCCCCCAGTTACATGTAAAAACCATTTTTAACATATATTTTTTTTAAAAAATTTGGTTTCCAAATTTTTTTCTCCCTCTCTTACCTCCCCCCCTTTCCCTGAGACAGTAAGCAATGTGCTATATAGATTATAAATGCTCAATCTTACAAAACATATTACCATTATGATATATATTTTAAGGCAACTTTCTCAAAACTATCAAGTGCTGAGCAAAAACAAAATGGAAACATTGACCATCAGAAGATAATAGAGACCCCAGAAATAGAAGCAAATGTATAAAAGAGGTTAATGTTTGATATAGCTATGGCCAATAAAAACTGGAGAAAGAATTTACTATTTAATAAACATAATTAAGGATGCTGGCTAGCAATAATTTAGACCCTTACCTAATAGCATGAACAACAGAAAATTTTAGATTATTTATAAAATTAATCATAAAAGAACTTTAAAAATAGAAGAAAAGGAAATAATAATTTTTGTCACAGTTGTGGAAGGCAAACAGATTTTTACCCATTAAACAAAAAGGAAAAATTACTGGGGATGAGGTAGATTATTTAATTACATAAAAATAAAAATGTTCCACATGACTAGACATTATAATCAAGATATTTTTGAAGCACAAAAATATTTAAAGAGATAACAGTTTATCTTCTACAATGTAGAAGAAATAAATTAATGCTTCATATACCTGCAGCCCATGATTAACGTACCTAAGGTCAAGGGCAGTGTCCTGTCCTCTTTAAATCAATGATCAAGGGATGTGAACAGCTAAATTATGATAAACAATAGTTCTAAATATCCTAATAATCACAGAAGTGGAAATTAAAATAACTATGAGTTACCAGTTCATACTCAATTCATATCAAATTGGCAGAAAAAGAATGCAAAGTCATTAAAAACTCAATGCTTACAGGGTTGGGAGAAAAAACAGGTAAACTTATACAGTCTGATGAAATTGAAAACTAGTAGATTCTTTATGGAGCAAAATCTGGGGATACATAGGGGAGGTTGTGGTAGTATAGTAGAAATAGAGTTGGATTTGGGGCCAGAGAGCATAGCTTAAAATACCAGTTTTGCCACTTTCTACCACTATGATGTGAGGCAAATCTCAACTTGCTCTTCTGTAAAAGGAAGGGGTTGGATTAGATAATCTTAAAAGATCTCTGAATGGGTCATTAAACAAATAATAATCAAATAATCATTTAATCTAATAATCCCTATTTAAACAGAGTGTTATAAAGGGGAAAATACATCTATTCAAATATATTTCCTATATATACATATGTGTGTATGTATACAAGTTCACACACAAATATGCACATTCGTATGTATCCACATTTCATTTGTCATTACAAAGAACTGGAAACAACCCACATGTCCAACAGTTGGCAAATGGCTGAATTAACTATAAAATTTCTATGCAATGGAATTCTGAAATGCCATTTAAAATAACATCTCAAAAGTATATATTATATAATGTAAAGTACAGAAAGCAGAACCAGAAGAACAATTTTTATACCAACTACAACTTTTTGTTTTTGTTGAGAGAGTGGGTGTTGGTCTAGACCTACACATGTGTCTAGATATAGACACTGGTGTAGGGAACTCCCAGTATAGAAACTCCATCTACCACTGCAGACTGATAACTCCTCTACAACGTTTTAGTCTCAGAGAATTAATTGGGGGGCACTGAGATATTGAGAGACTTGCCTAGGGTCCCCTAGCTAGTATATGTCAGAGGCAAGATGTGAATCTAGGGCTTTCTGATTTGAAGGCTGGTTCTTTATACATTATGCCATGCTACCTCTATAACTACATATAGTATGTAGTGCAGAGAGGAGTTGGTCAGGACACCCCTATCAATTGATTTTTCCTCCAGTCCAGTTGATGAAATTACAGAAGGGGCAGGTAAGAGAGAAATGAAATGTATTCATGTGTTAAGAAATGAAGCACAAAAAAACTCTTTTTTGATGGAATTAAAAAGGTAGCTTGATACTGGTTTCCTGAAGACTGACTTTGCCTCAGGTGGCCTATAAAAAGCCAGTTTTCCAGAGCTAGAAAAAGCTGAAGCAAGAAGCAGCTTCAATGAAATGTGACTCCAGGTGTTAGACTCGAGAGTTATAAAAGAAGAACTCAGCTCTTGGGAAGACATTGCTTTTTGCCTTTCTCCTGTTACCTCTACTAGAGAATAGATGGAAAGAGAGGATTTGTCTCTCCTCCTAACCCGTCACATACCAGTTAGATAGTGGAGATACTTGTCTTGTCAGAGTTTGAGTCCAGTCTGGAAGCAAAATATGACCCCTGGCAGTAGAGAAGAGAGCCAAATACAGATTCAAGAGAAAATTAGTTCTGGAAATCAGGAACTGAGCCATGGAGAGGAACATGCCCAATGAGCTCAGCTGAACCCAGCAGAGACCCACACCCAAGAGAGCAGCATGAGAAGAGAACACTGGAAATCTTCAATGCCAAACATTTGAGGTGCCCTGGCCACATCTGCCTCCCTACTGCTGTACTGTGGTATGTGTCCACCCTTTCTACCACTGTTATAATACCAGTTCATTTCCAAATTTACTGCAGGTTTATGGGGAATATTTTATAGTCACCGTTCTTTCTATACCATCTTAGTAAATGTCTTCTTTTTGAGATAATTGTGTCAACCAGTTTATTATTAAGGTAAACACAACAGTAGAGGATTTTAAGTTATGGTTTTAGAGTGGACTTACTGAGTAACCACAAACTCTTGGTAACAATCAGCCTTCCAGGGGACTCCAGTGAATGGGATTTGGCAGAGGTGTTACCTATATAAAAATAAAAAAGAAATACAGACATTACACACACACAAATACAGAGTTGAATGAACAAATAGATAAACAGATCATAGAAGAGGATATCTAAGGAATAACTAATAAGCTGTTACGGACATAGTACATGCAGAGATAGGGTTTCTCTTTTGTAACCAGGAGGATGAGTTCCACTGTACGCTACCCTTGTCAAACTATATCTGGAGTACTGTGCTCAGTTCTAGGCACCACATTTTACGAAGGACGCTGAGAAAGGGGAGCAAGTGCAAAGAAGAGCAATCAGAATGGTGAATGGGACTTTGCAATCTTACATCTAAGGATTGACTGAAATAGTTGAGGATGTTTAGGCTGGAGAAGAGAAGATTTGGGGGGAGGCACCAGGGCATGATAACTGTCTTCAAGTACTTGAAAGTCTATGTGGAAGAAACTTGTTTGACTTGGCCCTAGAAGACAAAAATAAAGTGATGGGAAGAGTTACAAAAAGGAACACTTAGACTTCATGTCAGGAAAAACTTCCTAGTAATTAGAACTTTGAATTCAACAAGCATGGATTAAATGCCTACTATGTGCTAGGTACTGTGCCATGCAATAGAGACAAAAATACAGAAATAAAACTGATCTCTTCAAGAAGCTAAATTTCAAAGAGGTACCTTGGAAGGTAATGGAGTTTCCCTCACCTTTAAGCAATGGCTGTATATTATTTTAACCAGTTGGTCAGTAAACATTTATTAAGCACTTACTGCTTGCTTAGGTAGTGTGGATACAAAGAAAGGCAAAAAAAAAAAATAGTCCCTACTCTTAAGGAGCTCAGTTTAATGGAGGAGAAAGCATGCAAACAATTATATACCAAAAAAAAAGAGTACAATTATTGTTCATTACATAATAAAAAAGAATTCATTTTTGTTTATTATGGTTTGGATGCTGGGCAAATCACCTAAGCTCTCAGAGTGTCAGGGTGCTTTCAAATATTATAACTTATGATAAGTTGCTGATTTCCATCAGTAGAAGGAATCTACTTACTAGGAGTTATCCACACTAATAAAATAACAGGACTGGGAAAAATAAAAAAGATAACATTGAAGGCTATACATTTCTATTTCTTCTCTCCAGTACCTGGTATACACTAAAATTTGGAAATCCCTCCAGTCTTTCCATTATACCACAATGATGCTAAATAAACACAATCTAGAAAGGCAACATGACCTCAAGGAGAGTGCTAGACTTAGAGGCAGGAAGACCTAGTTTCAGATTCTACCTCTTATGCTTGCTAGTTTTGGGTTTTGTTTGTTGTATGTTTATTTTACCATAGACAAGTCACTTAACTTTTCTGAGATGTAAAGTGGGCATAGTAATCCTTGCAGAATTTACCTCACAGTGATGTTGGAAGATTCAAAAGAGATATTAAGTGGAAAGCACTTTGTAAACTTGAAAGCGCTAAATAAATGTCAGTTCTTATTATAATCCAGACCTTTCTGTGTTATCCATTTTCAGACCTACGGTAACCAGAAGTCCTTTTACAATAATTATCACCTGAAAGCTTTTGGTGGATAGTAAATCATCCCCTGTTCCCCAAGGTGTAAATCAGTGAGAACATTGCTGTAGTAGTTCAGACATAGTATGAAGAAGGACCTTGAAATGGAGTGGCAGCGGTGATGCTGACGGCACAGGATGGATTGAAGATACAACATGAAAGAAAAGGCAGGACTTAGTGATTGACAGGATTTGGCAGTGTGGGAGGGGGAGTCAAAGCCTCCCAGCCCTTTTCTCCTATTACCTAGAGGCATGAGAATCAACTGGAACAATTCTTGATCACTGCTAATCCTTTTCTATCTCCTTCCATGCTTCCTCTCACTCCTCCTGCCCTCTGAGTATAGGATTTCTAGAGAACTTGTTAACTTCTTTATTTTCTTTACATTCACTCTCTCATGACATAATTTAATCCCATATTTTCAACCACCATTTCCCTATGGAATTATCTTTTCTTTACCTCAAATCTTTACATCCGACTCTGACCATTCCTATGAGCCTCAATGCCTGCTAGATAAATCCACATGGAAGTCCCACCACCATTCCAACCTCAACACATCCCAAGTCAACCAGCTTTAAGCTCTTGAATTTCCTTTTTCTATTAATGTTACTCCCCAATACTATTCCCCCACTCCTGCTTCAAACTTCAGGCACTTGATTTACTTGGTATTTTGCCTGAAGTATTGCAATAGTCTCCTATCTGGTCTCCTATCTGGTCACCTTGTTTTCACTCCATCTTCCATTCAATCTATCCAGCACACCAGATAAATCTTCCTAAAGCATCCCTTTAATTGTGTTACTCCCTTGCTCACAAACTCCAGTCACATAATCATAGTTTTAGAACTAGAAGATACCCTAGAATCAGCTGAGTCCAATCCCTGAATGTTACAATGAGAAAACTGAGACATAAAAGTTTGAAGGAATTGGGCATGTTTAGACTGGAGAAGAAAAGACTGAAAGGGACCGTGAGAGCTGTCTTCAAGTTTTTGAAAGGTTGTTACGTGGAGGAGGAATTAGGCCAGGTTTTTTTTTTATGCCATAAAATAGAACGAGAAGTGATGGGTTGAAGTGGAAAAGAAAAAAAAAACTAGGCTGAATATCATGAAAAGTTCCTAATAGTTAGCTCTATTCAAAAGTAGAATAGGTTACCTTCAGAGGTGATGGATTCACCCTCCTTTGAGGAAGAACTTGGAGATCTTCACGTAAAAATATTGGACAGCCACCTGTCAAATATATTATCCTGAGGATTCCTTCTATATATGAATCACATTAACTGGGGTCTGTGGTCTCTTCCAGCTCTCAGATTCTGGGAAATTAACTGACTTGCCCAAAGTGGCATAGCTAGCAATTGGCAGGTTCAGAATTCAAACCCAGGTCCTTTGATGTCAAGTCCAATTCTCTTCCCAGGGCACCATGCTTCCTTTTGCTTTTCAAATATAGTCCAAACGACTTAATCATTCACAGCTTGACTTAACAATAACAGAATTTATATAGCACTTTACCACTTTACAAATACTAGCTCATTTGATCCTCACAACAAGGAGGTAGGTGCTATTATTTTCCTTGTTTTACAGATGAGGAAACTGAGGCAGAGAGACTAACACAGCTAGTAAGTGTCTGAGACTGAATTTAAACTCAGGTCTTCCTGACTCCAAGTCTGGCACTCATCCACCACACCAGCTAGCTTCCATCAAGCTATCCTTTCAGTCTTACCTCCCATATATTCTATGTTTTAATCAAATTTGACAACTTGCCACTCCCCAAACATACTTTATGCTTTACTGACATTGATAATGTAGTATAGTGGAGAGAGTACCAGGATTTAGATTTGGAATCTGAGGATCTCGGTTAAAATTCTAGCTCTACTACCAGTGTTATCTTGGATAAATCGTTGAGCTTTTCTGGGCCTTAGTTTACTCCTCTGTAGGATAAAATTCTACCTAGATAATCTCTAATTTCCTCTTCAGTTCTCTAAATTGCTTATGTCATTATTGACACTTGGAATGCCTTCTCCCTTTATCTCTAACCGTCCAAATCTATCCATTCTTAAGGGTCCACCTCAAATTTCATCTCTCCATGAAGCCATCTCTGATTGCCCTAGTCAGAATTGACCTTTCTTTTGTACCACTACAGCCATTTATTTATTTCATGCTAATTACAACAACCACAGTAGTTTATCCTACAGTTAATTATATACCATTTTATCTCCCTGTATTAGGTTGTTAGTTCCTTGAGAGCAAGGACTTTCTTTTGAGGACTCCTCCTCCCCACTTTTGCTGCTGTACTTCACATCTCTTCTGTAAATATTGAAGGGCTGGCTGGACCATTTCCACTTTCTAAGCAATTTCTTAATGTTGCGAGGGGGAAGAGAGGGGGAATTAAATTGAGAATCAGGTGAAGTATTTTCAATATATTCAGTTCATTTTTCATCAGCACAGGCACTTCCTCAGAGATCCCCAGGCCATACATCAAAGTACACAGAAAAGAAAGCTTATGGAGGAGCTTGGAGAGCAATAACCTTAACAAGCCGTTGATGATAATCTTCACTCTCCCTGGTTCTTTGTAGGAACGCAATTGAATTTTGCCTGGTTTAAAGTAGACTCTGAATTATGTTACATGAAATTCAAATGAGATGTAGTAAAGTGACCTAACATAAGTGATTGTGTGTATTCCATGGAAAGCACCACTATCTTGTATTTGAAGACATGGGAGAATCACTCAGGTGACTATGATAGGAAACAGGACTGACTATGCCATGGAATTCAGATATCCATTCACTTAATACCTGTCTTATGTAATCCCTGTATAAGGAGGAGCCCTCTAACATGTAGACAAAGGTTCAGTTTAAGGGTTGCCTCTCACTAAATCTCTCAGGATCATGTTCCCCCATCCAAGGAAACCCTTACAACTTCAGTATCTGGTGGTTTTAGGGGGTTATTTTTTCCTTTTTTTTTTTCTCAAAAAGGCCTTCAGCTCCCTTAAAAGTACCAACAAGTCTTTAAACATATACAGAACTCATACCTGAGGCCCTAGACAGTCAAGAAAAGTCTTAAACTTTTTACAGAAATGTATACCATCCTTTTGGTTTGCAGCGTTCTCCTGCGTAGCTCAGGATTGTTAGAGCTAACCTTCCTCTCCCAGAGCCTGCACAGTCTGCATAACTCACAATACCAATGGAGATTTAGGGCTAGGTTTGCCTCTCCATGTCACATGTGGTCCTGTAGGCACCACACAGAGGCAGATACCTTCCTTACAAGCCTCTCTTCAGGTCCAGATGTGTCTTGATGTCTTTCTGGTTGGGACATTCCTCTGTAGACACAGTGACCTTTAGCACAGGGCTTCTTTCCAGGTACTCATGTAACTCAGTGTCTCCATGTGACACCATCTCCTTCTCTGCTGCAGCTCCCAGGACCTCATAGTATTATTCTTCATCTGAGTCCTCCTACCACAGCCCCTCCTTTCATAGAAGCAGCTCCCTTCTTACAGATATGACCCTATCACAACATAGCAGATGCTTACCCAACTCTTCTTGGGTCACACCTGCTACAGCTACTTCCATAACCATTTATTTAGTTTCAGTAACGTACAGGATATTGTGCTAAGCCCTTGGAGGAGAGATACAGTTTAGAAGAGACAGAGTTCCTGCCCTCATGGAGCTTATTCTCTAAGACACTGTAATATATCCTTAATATTTACTATATACTTAATATAAGTATACTTAATAGGGAGGAGATCCAGTTGCTTCAGGCAAAAACATGGCATAGTTATTTCAAGGCACAGCTTAATGCATGTCTGTCATCTTCCCTTGCTTACCAGCCGGCTGATTCTTATAACTAAATTAATCAGTCACATGCCCCTATGGGCAGAGCCCTGTATAGACACCAAGGCAAGAGCTAACTGAGGAGAATCCAAAGGAAGGAAAAGACATACACAAGTGTATAATTGATTAAATTATGCCTCTAAAGAAAACTGAAGACTATCTTAAAGGCAGAGTTGTAGAGTAGAAAGAAAACTGGGAATCAGGGGTCTAGGTTCTAGTCCCTTCTCCATCATTAATTTTGCCACTAACTAACTTTGAGCAACTCCCCCTGAGAAATGAGGGGGGTGAACTCCAACTCCTTCCTGCTCCAACACTCTACAAGTCTTTGTGAAATAATGGGCTTTGTGCACATAAGTACTGAGGATATCTGAAGTAGCAAAGACATGTTCCAAAATGGGCCTAGGGAGGGTCCATCACAAGGGCCGAGCCATTGGCTGGGAACTACTCTCCTTCCTGTCCATTTCCAGAGCCTAATGGAGCTTCCCCAAAGGATTGAAAGGAATTGTTCCATGGCATTTTGTCCCCAAAGCATCTCCCCAGTGGCCTTGATGCTGCTTTGCAGCAGCCCTGATGTGATCCAGGACCTGATAGTGCTTCCCTCCGCTGTTCTACGGGAATCCACTGAGCAATTAAAGAGATTATTGAGGGTTCCTTCTCCCCCATTCACCCTACCGTGTCTCAAATCCTAGACGGTGGAGGGGGGTTGACAGATAGGAAGGGAACACAGAGAGGAGATTCATCTTGTTACAGAATTATAAATAGAAGAGTAAGATTACAGCTGAGAGAGAAATAGAGCATAGAGAAGGGGCTAAGTCAAAAACTTATAAAGAGGAAAAGCTCTAAAAACTTCTTAAGTATCAGGAAAAAACTGGGCAGGCAGAAGAATGAAAGATGAAGCGAAAGGAAAAGAAAAGATATGAGGGAGGGAAGGAAGGATGGAAGGAAGGAAAGAAAGAAAGAAAGAAAGAAAGAAAGAAAGAAAGAAAGAAAGAA
>NW_020954594.1:2931202-3019859 GCF_900497805.2 Vombatus ursinus
AAAGAAAGAAAGAAAGAAAGAAAGAAAGAAAGAAAGAAAGAAAGAAAAAAGGAAGGAAGGAAAGAAGGAAGGAAAGTAAGAAAGGAAGGAAAGAAGGAAAAGAGAGGGAGGGAGGGAAGGAAGAAAACAAGCAAGAAAGCATGGAAGGAAGCACAGAAGGAAGCATGGAAGGAAGGAGGGAAAGAGGGAAGGCAGGAAAGCTTTTTTTTTTTTGTAACCCTTATTCTTATATAGGAAAGAATGAGAAACTCATTTCCTAAAAGAAAGGTTGAGATCAAATTATCACCCTGCAAGGAGTCGTTTGGTGTAGGAGGAATGAAAATAGTTTACTGCTCAGTGGAAAAAGAATACTGCTTCCAAACTTTAGGTCAAAAAAAGTTGGCAAAGGTAACCTGAGCTCCCTGCATGCCTGTCCATGATGTTTATTCATTGGATGGGGATGCTGAGATGGACTGACTTTTCTATTTTTTTTTTCTTTGCCACATACGGTTTCCATCAGACCCATTTTGTAAACCTGGCACAAGTCAGAAGGCCTGTTGGAAAAGAGATCTTGATTTAGCTGGAGCAGCTCCTTCCCAAATCAGGACCATGCCGGACAGAAGAAGGGAGATCCTCTTGGAGTCCAAACTACAAATAGCAGTGTGGTTCAGTGGAAAGAGCACTGGCCTAGACTTCAGAAAGCCAATCCTTCCATCACTGAGTATGGTCCTGGGTAATTCAGTCAGTATCATTGAGTCATAGATTCCCCATCCTCCCAAAAAAAATATACCAGGGCTTTTGTGTACAGGTCAGAGCTCTGGCCCTGCTTTCAAAGTAAAATTACTATAGAAATGCCAGTGGCTTTTCTTAGAAGTACCCTGTAGACAAATTTCAACAAATGTTTATGAAGCACTCATGGGCTTTAAGCCACCACAGGTTCATCAAGAAGTCGTGGCAGACTAAGTTCCTTTTCTTATTTAACTAGGAAATTATATCAGTGAGAGGGCAACATGGTGTGGTGGAAAAATGGACAACCTTCAAGCAAGAAAGACCCGGGTCCATGACCTGCCTCTGATACATGAAACACATCAATGGCTCTCTAAGGCTCTAAGTTACAGGTAGCAATAGATCTAGAATTGGAACGGTCCTTAGAAGTAATCTAGTCCAACCCTCTTGTTCTTTAGATGAGGCCCAGAGAGGACAGCTGCCTCTTAAAGGTCACACAGCAAATAAATGGCAGAGCAAGCATTTGAATCTGGTTCCACACCAAAAATAATAATAATATAAATTCATAGGATCATAGCTCTAGAGCTGAGAGAGACTTAGATGACTCCAGGCCAACCCCCTCCTTTTACAGTTTAGGAAACTGAGACCCAAGGTCACATAGGCGATACACATCAGAAGGAGGATTTGAACAATGTCCCTTGACTACAAACCATGGCTTTTTTCTACAGTGCCATATTGCCTCCTGCCCAAGTAGAGCATAATGAAGCTGTAGACAAAGTTTATATGAAAAAGACACAGGGAGATAGGAGACTAAAAGCTCAGTCATAGTAAAAGGTCACAGTGGTCAAAACAGCTGTTGTTGTTGTTGTTGTTGTTGTTGTTGTTATTCAGTCATTTTTCAATCCTGTCCGACTCTTCCTGACCCCATTTGGGGTTTTCTTGGCAAAGATACTGGAGTGGTTTGCCATTTCCTTCTCCACCCAGGTCTTCCTGCTTCCAAGACCAGCTCTCTCTATGCATTATGGCACACTGCCTCTCTGGGGATCTTAGCCGGAATTAATAGAAGCAAGCATAACTACAAAACAAAGGAGAGTCCTATTGTACTATGTTCTATTTAGACCATATCTGATGTTTTGTGTTCAGCTCTTGGAACCATGTTTAAGGAATTTGTAGTGGGGTGGAGTGGTAGTATGGTAGACAGACAAGAATGGCAGCATGGCCTTGCAGAAATAATGAAAAGCAGCAGATTATAAGCCAGGTGAGTCGGAGGACGAACCTCCGGTTTTTTGAACCTAGACTTTTTCCATATGGCTGGCCATCTTTTAGCCATGCCACTCTACCTTACCCCACCCCTGCAGCATCCCTTTAAAGCAGAGATTCTTTTCCCTCCAATTACATATTAAAACAACTTTTAACATTTGTTTTTTGTTTTGTTTTGTTTTGAGTTCCAAATTCTATCCCCTTTTCCCCTTCCCTCCCCTCTCCCTGAGACAGCAAGTGATCAGATATAGGTTATACATGTGCAATCATATTGTATAAGAAGACTCGAATAAAAGAAAAAGAATGAAAGAAAGAAAGTGAAAAATAGCATTGAAGCAGAGGTTCTTTACCCTGTGGAAGTCTAGGCTATGGACCCATTTCTCAGAATAATGTTTTTAAATACATAAAATAGAACGTTTCAGATTACAAAGGAAGTCAATTATATTGGCATGCAGTTATCAAATTTTTCTAAAAAATAAACTCACAGATCCAAAGTTAAGAACCCTGCTGTAAAGGAAAGCAACTTCCAAACTGCATTCTTTTATATCTGGAAACTTTCAGAATTGAAATTTCCAAAGCAGGGAATAGGAACTATCTATGATTTCATTCCTATGAAGAGCTTCTAGGTAAAGAAACTCTCTCTATCAATGCATGTAAGCACTTTTTCTGCAACTTATAATCTAAGAAGTGGACCATAGAACTAAGAGTTTAAGTGTCCTGCCCAAAGTCATGTAGTAAATAAGCATTAAAAGCATTGAACCCACACATTTACAGCTTTGAGGCTAAATAAATAGTAAAGAAGGGATTTAGAGGATTTAAATTCTGTCCACCTCAGTTTCTTCATTTGTAAAATGGGGATGATAACAGCACCTACTTCTCAGAGTTCTTGTGAGGATAAAACAAGATATTTCTAATGCTTTGCGAACTGTAAAGTGCTATATAAATGCTATTATTATTAAAGGAGTGGAAAGGAATGAAATATGGAGGAGGTAGGAAATTAAGCAATGAGAGAACATGATACAATGCATTCAATGGCAGATAGGTGGCACAAGAGATAGAACACTGGATCTGCAGTCAGGAAGAACTGAGTTCAAATCAGCCTTAGACACTAACTAGCTATGTAACCCCGGCCAAGTCATTTAACCTCTATCTCAGTTTCTCCAACTACAAAATGGGGATAATAATAACACCTGCCAGGGTTATTGTGAGGACAAAATAAGATAATATTTAGAAAACACTTAGCGCAATGCTTGGTATATAGTAGACGCTTAATAAATGTTTCTTTCCTTCAGAGTCCATGTGCTCCACCAAAAGGAAATGAAAGCTCTGGAATTCAGAAGGCAATAGACATAAGATGGGACCACAGCAAAAAGTCTTGAAGGTATAGACTTATCATTTTCATTTTGTTCTGGAAAGGAAAGGAGAGATTCAAATGATGTCTACTCCCCTCCCCTCCCTGCCCCAAATCCAGGCAGCAGTGGTGGTGCAGTGTAATTGAAGTAATCAGAAGCTCCAGATTCTAATCCAGGCTCTGCTGTTTATTGACTGTGTGACTTGAGATAGATAGGTCCTTTACTCCAATTTCCTTATTAATAAAATGAGGGTTTGTCCGAAATGATCTTTAAGGCCCCTTCCAACTCTCTGTCCTAGGATCCTATGGTTTTTGTTTTGTTTTGTTTTTTCTCTAGGAAGTCAGACCACTTGCCTGGGCTTAGAATTCAGGTCATTGCTATTAGTTTCTTTCTTCTTCAGAAATGGTTTACTGACTTTGGCAGAATCTTACCCTGCAGACAGAGAGCCTATTCGAGGACTTAAAAAGTAGAAAAATCACAAATACAAGACTATCTCAGAGGGCATCTCATCTAGATAGATTGTAAGCTCCTCAAGCACAGGGCCTGTTTCATTTTTCTTTTTGTATCACCAGTACTTAGCACAGTGCCTAGCAAATATAAAGGGCTTTATAAATTATTAGTAATTGATTTTGTTGATTGATTGCTTTATTCTTCTGTCTTTCAGATGGAATTTACCTAAATACTTTCACTCTATTCCATTCTCTAGGAGTGCATGGTTTCTTTTTTGTGTCATGGACTTCCTTGGCAGTCTGGAGAAGCCTGTGCACTCCTCAGAATAAGATTTTTTTAATGCATAAAATAAAATACATAATGCATAAAATAAAATACATATGTAAACCAAAGCCTATTTGTGTAAAACTGCCTTCATTGGTGGAGGTTGATTACTCAGTGCATGAGGGGTGGAGCTGACAGAAGCTAGAGTGAAGAAAGATTCTGGTCTTCTGACTTCCAGAAAGAAAATATGGTTCTGATGTGATTTAGGGGTATAGGGACCCCAAAATATCAAGATACAGGTACAGTTTTCTGGAAGGAATTCACAGACGCAAGCAGTCTTCCAGTCAGGTGGCAAAAAGTTTATTGTAATGCTAATATGGCGGGCAGAGCTCCTTAAGGGATTCTGCTTTGGTGGGCAGAGCTCCTTAGAGAACTTGCCATGATGGGCAGAGCTCCTTAGGAAACCTGCAACCTAACAAGAATGATGCTAGAGCTTATATAGGAAAAGTAGTGGATTATGTGCCAAGTATGCTAATTAGGTGACAACATACAACCTTAGTCACAGGCATTCACTACTGGAAATGATGGGGGACGGGCCATGGTTCCTAAGGGGTGTAAGGGTGCATTTTATGTCTGCATCAAAAATAGGTTCGGGAGTTGATGTCTATAACATGACCCCTGGATTGCATAGAATAACTGTGGGAATCAGTACTTGATGGTGTTGTTGATACAAGGGCAATTCTACAGAGGTCAGCTTGTTCTTGTAACAGGGAGAGATAGTTTGCCTCACTGGGCAGACAAGGTCAACCTCTCCTGGACTTTCAAATCACACTGAACTCATAACAGAAGATGCAGTGGACCATAGCTGTTTATTATGTTTAGCCAAACAGCCTATATGTGGAAAGTGTCACAGTAGAAGAATAGGTCAAGTAAGAATGGGATAACCAAGAGAGCAGTGGGACGTTAGTCCTGTGATGTATACATTTCGGGATACTGGGAGATGAGAGTAGGATGGGTAAAAAAGGAAGCAACAACCCTGGATTACTCTACACCAAGGGTGGGGAACCTGCAGCCTCAAGGCCACATGTGGCTCTCTCTCTCTCTAGTCCTCAAATGCAGCCCTTTGACTGAATCCAAACTTCACAGAACAACTCCCCTTAATAAAAGGATTTGTTCTGTAAAACTTGGATTCAGTCAAAAGGCCACGCCCAAGGACCTAGAGGGTCGCATGTGGCCTTGAGGTCACAGGTTCCCCACTCCTGCAGTCTAAACACTGCATTTTAAGAGCCAGCATCATGGGAATTAATGTAGGACACTCAATTGGAAGTCAAAAGAAACCTAAATTCTAACTCTGGTTTTGACACAAGCTGGCCATGTGACCTCAAGCAAATCACTTAGACTCTTCAGTCTTTTTTCTTCATCTGTAAAATGAAGGGATTGGTCTAGATGAACTCAAAGGGGCTTTCCATTTTTAACATTGTAAGATTCCATAAACTTTCACTATCTACTTTGTAGATTTCATCACATTTCAGATGATAGAAAGCTTTGGCTCAGCCAAGTCACTGGATGGCACTGGTAAGTCACTGCCCTCCCATTCCTCAATTTTTCTCTCTATAAAATAGGTGGCCATAACTTATTCATAGACTTAAAGAGCTCATGTCTCTGCAGCACTTCAGCCCTTTAGAGAAAGCCCTGCATTCATAAACCCAAGGATATTATGTATTATTACTATGTGGAAGATTTCAATTTTATGCCCTTTAATTGTCTAAATCCTTATCAAACATCTTTCTGTCATTATCTCTTAATAGCACTTTGATAGCTACTCAACTAGTCTACTAGGCTTGTAGCACAAGGCAAAAGTCCTCCCCCCAACTCCATACAACACACACACACACACACACACACACACAACTTGAGATCCAACTCAAAAGCTATAGAAAGTGATTCTTTCATGACTATGCAATGTAATAGCTCTGGGGATTAGCCTTCCCACTGGCAAATTTTTCATCAAATCAAATAGGGGCCAGGGAAAAGTCATTTGGGGGTCTAGAGGGCTTCTCTGAAGGATTCCCTTTTCTTATAAGGGAGAAATCCCTTTTCCTGGGGCATCCCTATCCTTAGGCCTAGAGGGCAGGGATCCCTGAAGTGCCTTTTCTCTATGAGAATTCCTTTCTCTAGGCTAGGAAACATTTGCCGCTTCCAGAAGTACTCAAGCTGTTGACTCAAGCCTTGATTGACACAACCTCCCTCAGACTCCTTTTCCCTCTGATTGAAGGGCTGGAGGGGGATTACTAAATTCCTCCCAATGCCTTCCATTATGGAAGACACAAACTGGACTCAGCTCACTCCACTTTACAACTACTGCCCTTCCTGGTTTCAACTCCATGGAACAAGAATGGTGTCCCATTCCTTCACCCTCCCTCCACACTTTCCTGCCACCTTTTTTGTGTTGACCACCCCTTTAGATTGTAAGCCCCCTGAGAGCAGGGACTATCTTTCTTCTTATTCATTGTATTCCCAGCTTTTGCACAGTACCTGGCCCACAGTAGGCATCATTGGAGTTTATTGATTTGGGGGGCAGGGTGATATGGTTCGGCCTGCTCTTCGGGAAGATCACTTTGTCAACTGAATGGAGGACATTCATCCAGCAAATATTTATTGTGCAACACACTATGAAATGTACCATAAAGAATTTAAGAAAGTCTAAGATGTTTCTGTCACCTTTCAGGAACTAAAAATTAGTGTAATTGGGAGATTATATCCATTCTATCCATGCCCTGCCAAAAGTATGGCCCTGAGATGAGCCCTTTCTCTAGGAAAATAGGGTCTGTCTGATTGCCAGGCTGCCTGGGACCAATCTGCCCAAGATTGTGAAGCAAGATGCTTGGGAAATATTCATCCCATTCATGCCCTGTTGAAAAGTTCCTGGAAGGGACCATCACTCAAAGAGAAGGTCTGCAAACCAAAGATCTACATCTATGTAAAAAAATTTCTATGTCAATATAAATAAAATCTTAATTTATTTATTAATAAATAATATTTAAATAAAAACAAAATGTAAATTAATTTGTTAACTTATTTATTAATTTAATTAATTTATTAATGCCTTGGAAAGGTGGAGATGGTGAATTAGAGGTAGAGTTCAGGATCACTTCCCTGGGAATGAGAAATCAAAGATGTGTAATCTTAATATATTTTATTGATATGAGTATAATTTTATTAATTATTTAATTGGATTATTTTATTTATATATTAATTTATATTGATAAATGCATTCATTGATATGAACATGACATGAATTGATATAATATATTTAAATTACATGTAAATTTTTATGTATGTATGTATGCCAGTAACTAGAATATAAGATGATATATGACATATACCAGTGACCAAACAAATGAGTGTTGTGGGAGCTCAGAGAAGGGACAAAGTACTGTGGGCTCCCTTGGGGGATTAGGAAAGACTTCACTGAAGAGGTGAGATTTGAGGTGGGCCTTGAAGAATAATAACAAATAGTGACAAATGTTGGAGGGTATGTGGAAAAATTGTGAAATGATCCAATCATTTTTGAGAGCAATCTGGATTTATGCCCAAAGAGTTATTAAACTACTTATACCCTCTGACCCAGAAATACCACTAGTTCATCTCTTTCCAAAGATGATTGGGGAAAAAGGAAAAAAACCTATATGTTCTAAAATATTCATGGCAGCTTTCATTGTGGTGGCAAAGAATTGGAAATTGCAGGATGCCCATCAATTGAGGAATGGCTGAACAAGTTGTGATATATTATTGTGACGGAATACTAACTACTGTGCTATAAGAAATGATGAGTTCAATGATTTTAGACTTTCACAAAGTAATGAAAAGCGAAATGAACAGAACCAAGAGAACATTGTATACAGTAACAGCAATACTATTTGAAGAATAACTTTGAGTGAATAAGTTATTTTGTCTATTATAAAATACCCAAATTAACTGTAAAGGACATATGAAGAAAGACACTATTTGCATCCAGAGAAAGAACTGATAAATAGAAATGTGTATAGAATAATTTTACATATATGTGTGTGTATATGTATGTATGTATTTGTGTCTAATGGTAGCCATCTCTAGGGGGGAGGGAAGAAAAAAAAAGAAATTTATATGATTTTGTATATTTGAAAGGAATAGCAAGCTGTGCATAGTAGATTTGCAATTTCATGTACAATCATCTTTTTTATTGTACTATGTTATGGAAATGTTTGTTTTATTCCATAAATTAAAAATAAAATAAAAGAAAAGAATAGGTACAATTTTGATAGTTGGAGATTATAGAGGAGAGAAAGGAAAGTCATTCAAGGCCAAGGAAATGGCATAAGCAAAGGCCTCTAGACAGAACAAGCAATAAGCTATGTTTGGGAGATGGTAACATGCCTGAAACAAAGTGGTCATGGGGTAAGTACAGGGCATTGCAGAAGGGAAAGGAGGCTGGGGCCAAATTGTGAAGTGCTTTACATGCTAGCATTTTTTGTGCCTGGGGGCAAGAGGTATATAACCCGCCCTTGGCAAGTAGCACAAAATGACTCTCAATTTATTTGGGGAAGGTGCAGCAGAGAATTTAGGGTACTGTGAGCTTCCCATTTCGAGTACCTATTCTTTCTAACTAAATGCTAAGCTCAGTTGTTTCTACAACACTAAAAAGGATTGAAAATGTTTTCAGTACCTTCCTTTAAAATTTGACATCCTGGGACAAAGTCCCAATCACTCTGCTCCTGTTATCTCTCAGGGTAACCACCTCCTCACTGTCTCTGACCCCAGCCAAGTTTCTGCCCAGCTGATCCTAGCACTGAAATTACCATTGTCAACCTCCCACATTTTCTACCCACTACAAATCCACTTGTTTATTGGCCCAGTTTCCCCACATCCTGCCTGTGTCTTTGGACTTCCAGTTCAAGACTCTGATCTCTTTAATCAAAATGCCACTGCCTGCTTCAGTTGTGACTCAGCTCTGGGATTCACCCTGTCTGGTCCCACTGGACATCACCCTGTCCTGATCTCTACATGTCATGAGCAAGTATGCTTCACAGCAGCCTCTGCTGTCCTCAACCTGCAGTTCCCTCACCTGGCACCTGCCAACCAAGCTCCTCTCTCTCATTACATAGTTCAAAGGTTTAGAAATAGAAAGAGCTTAGAAGTCATCTAGTCCCTTTTCCATAGATGAGAAAACTGAAGCCTAAAAACATTAAATGACCTGCCAAAGTCACATAGGCAGTAGACGGTGATCAGAATTTGACCCTCACTCTTCAGATTCTCCCTCCAATCAGGGCTCATTCCCCCACACCTTGTTGCCTCCCCTATACCTCTGGGCACCAAACAGGCAGGAGGCACTGAAGGTTTCTAATCAGGAGAGCGATACAATTAAAGAGATGTTCTAGGAAGATGTATCTGGTCACAGAGGGGAGGATATATTGAATGGGGGAGAAACTAGGGGCAGGGAAATCAGTTAGGAAATTATTATCAGAGCCAAGTTCAATGTTTCTCAGTCTTCCTGCCAAGGACCCCTAGACTAGAAGGAATGCAGAATTATTATAAGTAGTCCCTAAATCTGAATGAACCCCAAGTCTTGTCATTTGGGTCTTTATTTGGCTTCAACAAATTCTATTTTTTATTTTGTATTTGTATCCCCAGTGCCCAGCACCATGCCTGAAACATCTAAGACATTTGTGGCTATAAGATAACAAGGTCTTTTCCTGGATAAAGAACAGAACACAGACCAGGAGAGCAGTGACCACACTTTTCCTGGTGTAACACCACTGTGGAAAGACCTAAAACTTGCAGACCCCCTGAACTAGCTCTGAAAACAGCAGCAGCAGCACACACACATACACACACACACACAAAGCCTGAAGCTTGACACAGTGACTCCCCACCCCCAAGGTGAGCAGGGCACACCTTTACCACTAAGTTCATAATGAAGAGATTGGGTGGAGAAATGAGAAAACAATAAAAAAAGAATTTGACCATAAAAAGCTACTACAATGGCAGGGAAGATGAAAATATAGATGACAACAAAGTGAAAATAGCCACAAGCAAAGTCTCAAGGAAAATAGTAATTGGACCCAATACCAACAAGAATTATTGGAAGACAGTGGTGGGGAGAAATATCCAAAATAAATAAAGAGAAACTAGAGCAGTGCATGGTAATCTTCCATCCTAAGTAACTGTACTATTCCTGAAGCTGCTTTTAAATTGTTCGACTCTTCTTTGTAAAATAAATAATTTGGCATTAGATTAGAAAGACCCAATGCTGAAGAGCTCACTTCACATATTCTTATGTTGTCTTTAGTGCTGGAAAGATTGTTTACTTACTGTATGCACATGCAGCACTGTAATCTCTCTACTCCATTGCAGTTATTATATTTTACAAGGTAATATTGTTAGAATTTCATACTTGAAATTTTGGAAAAAGAAGCTTACTGTTATACCTATGCATTTTGGGGGGTTTAAAGGAGAGATTTTATTCTTTTGATGGTATAAAGAGGAACTGTTTTTAAAAACCTAAGTTGGAAACTCTGCAACTATGCATAAAACTTTTGGGGTTTGTTTTTGGTTTTTAGCAATAAAGCAGCATGAGCTGAGAATGCACTGAGGAAAAAAAGAATTATTGGAAGAATAAAAGATAGAGATAAGAGTGGTAAAGGAAAAAGTGGAGAAAGAAATGGGAATGATGCAAGCAAATTATGAAAAGAGAGTTAACACCTTGGTCAAAGAGGCACCAAAAAAGTTGAAGAAAATAACACTTTAAAAAACAGAATTGGCCTAATGGTAAAAGAGGCACAAAAATCCATGGAAGAAAGAATGACATAAAAAATTAGGCCAAATGGAAAAGGAGGTACAAAAATTCATTGAATAAAAGGAATCCTTAAAAAGCAGAGCTGGCTAAATGAGAAAAGAGGTACAAAAGTTCACTGAAGAAAATAATTTCTTTGAAAAATTAGAATTGGGCAAGTGGAAGCTAGTGACTCCATGAGACCTCAAGGAATAATAAAACAAATTCAAAAGAGTTTTTAAAAAATAGAAGAAAATGTGAAACATATCATTGGAAAAGCAACTGACCTGGAAAATAGATCAGAGTCAATTTTGGGGCAGCTAGGTGGCGCAGTGGTTAGAGCTCTGGCCTTGGAGTCAGGAGGACCTGAGTTCAAATATGGCCTCAGACATTTGACACTTACAAGCTGTGTAACCCTGGGAAAATCACTTAATGCCGATCTCACAGAGAGAGAGAGAGAGAGAGACAGAGAGACAGAGAGACAGAGAGACAGAGAGAGTCAATTTAAGAATTATTGGACTACTCAAAAGCCATGATCAAAAAAAGAAATTATAAAGGAAAACTATCCTGATATCTCAGATCCAGAGAATAAAATAGAAATGAGAAGAATCCCCTAATCACCTCCTAAAAGAATTTCCAAAATGAAAACTCCTAGGAATATTACAGCCAAATTCCAGAGCTCCCAGGTCAAGGAGAAAATATTGCAAACAGCCAGAAAGAAACAATTCAAATATTGTGGAATCATTGTCAGCATCACACAAAATTTAGCAGCTTCCACATTAAAAGATCAGAGGGCTTGGAATATGATCTTCCAGAAAACAAAGGCCCTATGATTACAACCAAGAATAACCCACCCAGAAAAACTAAGTATAATCCTTCAGGAGGAAAAGGTGGACATTTAATGAAATAGAGGGCTTCCAAGCATTCCTGATGAAAAGACCAGAGCTGAATAGAAAATCTGACATACAAATAGAAGACTCAAAAGAACCATAAAAAGGTAAACATGAAAGAGTAATTATAAGGGACTCAATAAGTGAAACTGCTCACAACCCTACATGGAAAGATGATGTATGTCACTCTTAAGAATTTTATCACTATTAGGAGTTGGGAGTCTGCATAGTCAGAGGGCATGACAGTCAGTCAATTCTGTTGGGATGATCTCCAAAAAAATGAAGGGATGAGAAGGAGGGATGCACTGGGAAAAAAGGCAAGGAAGAGGTAGAATGGGGCAAATTTTCTGACATAAAGGAGGCATGCAAGGAGGAGCATTTATAGAAGAGGGGAAGGCTGGTGGTGGCAGGCAATGCTTGAACCTCACTCTCACTGGAATTAGTTCAAAGAAAGGGAAAAAATATATACATATATAAACACTCATTTGGGTATAAAAACCTATCTCACCCAACAGGGAGATAGGAGGGAAAGGTGATAAGAGATATGGGGTAGGAATGATAAAGGGGAGGGCAGATTAAGGGAGGAAGTGATCAGAAACAAGACAGACTTTTGAGAAGGGACAGGATAAAAAGAGAGAGAAGGATAAACAGAGAAAATGGGATGGAGGGAAATGCACAGTCAGTGATCAAAACTGTGAAAATGAATGGGAAGAGCTAACCCATTGAATGGAAGCAAATAGCAAGATGGATTGGAAACCAGAATGCAACAATATGGTGTGTACAAGAGACAGAAGGACATACATACACACACACACACACACACACACACACGCACATACACGCGCACACGCGTGCACACACAGTTGAAATGAAGAGCTGGAGCAGAGTCTATTTTGCCTCAGCTGAAGTAAAGAGGGCAGGGGTGGCAATTATGATCTCAGACAAAACAAAAGCAAAATAGACTTAATTGAAAGAAATAAACAGGGAAACTACATTTTGCTAAAAGCTACCATAGATAATGAAATAACATTTTTTAAAAATGTACAAGTTTCTCTGATAAAGGTCTCATTTCTCAAATATATAGGCAACTGAGTCAAATTTATAAAAAATTAAGTCATTCCCCAATTGATAAATGGGCAAAGAATATGAACAGGCAGTTTTCAGGAGAGGAAATCAAAACTATCTATAGTCATGTGAAAAAAAATATTCTAAATCACTATTGATTAGAGAAAGGTAAATTAAAACAACTCTGAAGTACCACCTCACAACTATCAAAAACGACATGCTTCAGGGGATGAGGGAAAATAGATACATTAATGAATTGTTGGTGGAGTAGTGAACTGCTACAATGATTCTGTAGAACAACCCAGAACTATCTGCTATTTTTTTTTTAATTAGATCCTTCTTATGAATCAGTCAGGAGAGCAGGATGCGGCAATAATATGAATTCAAGTCTCACCAAAAGTAAGTAACTATCTTCCTATTCATTAGGAAAAAATAGATTTTTCTGGGATTGGGAAAGGGCAAAAATGGAATTCAAGGTAGGAAAAGAAACAAAGTTAAATGAGTTGAAATTTTGTTCTATTGTAAAAGCAAAATTAATTACAGATATAAAGATTGTTAGTAATATCCAACCTCAAAAGATAAAACTGTGCATACCCTTTGACTCATCAATACCACTACTAGGTCTGTACTCCAAAGAGATCAAAGAAAAAGAAAAAAGATCTATATGTATAAAAATATTTATAGCAGCTCTTTTAGTGGTGGCAAAAAATCAGAAATTGAAGGGATGCTCATCAATTGGAGAATAGATGGAAAAGCTGTGATGGAATACTATTGTGCTCTAAGAAATGACAAGGGAGGTGACATCAGGAAAACATGAGAAGACCTATATGAACTGATGCAAAGTGAAGTGAGCAGAACTAGGATATCATTGTACATAGTAACAGCAATGTTGTAATGATGATCAACTGTAAAAGACTTGGTTGCTCTGATCAATAAAATAATCCAAGATAATTCCAAAGGCCTCATGATGAAAAAATGCTATCCACCTCCAGAGAAAGAACTGATGAACTCTGAACATAAATTGAAGTATAATTTGTTCACTTTATTTAAAAAATTTTTTGTGATATGGCTAATATGGGAATCTTTTTTTCATGATTTCACATGTGTAATTGACATCATATTGTTTGCCTTCCCATTGGGGAGGGGGAGGGCTGGGAGGGAGGGAGAGAATCCAGAATTCGACATTTAAAAAGAAAAGAATTTAAAATTTTTTAAAAGAAACAATAGGGAGTCACTGGAGCTTTTTGAAAAGTGTGTGTGTTTGAAATGGTTGGACCTTTAGGAATATTTTATTAGCAGCTAGTGTGAAAGATAGATTAGAGAGGGGAGAGATTTGAGGCATAGAGAACAATTAGGAAGCTATTGAAATAGTCAAGGTGAAATGCAATGAGAGGCTAGACTAGAGCAGTTTTGGTATGAAGGGGACAGATGTGAGAGATATTGAAGAATCAACAAGATTTGACAACTAATTGAATACAGGAAGTCAGAGAGGTGGAAGACCCCAAGAACCAAGAACGAATGAGAAGAACCAAGGTAACTGGAAGCATTGGTGCCCTCTGCAGAAATAGGACAGTTGGAAGGCTGGTGTGACAGGGTGAAAGGAAAGATAAGGAACTTGCTTTTGAACAAGTTAAATTTGAGATGCTTTTGGGACATTTGGGTCAAGATGCCTAGCAGACATATTTAAATGCAGGAAAGAGATGAGAATGGAACATATGGATTTGAAAGACATTTGCCTGAAGTTGAAAGTTGACTTGATGGGAGCTGATGAAACCACATAAATAATGTAAGAGAGAGAAGAAACAAAGAGCCTAGGAAAGAGACCTTGGGTATAACTAGGGGTGAAGAAAGGCCAAGAAAAGAAGCATTTAAGTAGCACCTACTATGTGCCAAGCATAGTGGTAAGTCCTTTGTATAAATATTATCTCATGGGAGTAGGTGCTGTTAAGATTCCTGTTTTTTCAGTTGAGAAAACTGAAGCAGACAGAGGTTGAGTGACTTGCCCAGGGCACATAGCTAGTAAGTATCTATGGACACGTTTGAACTCAGGCCTTCCTGACTCCAGGCCCACCACCTAGCTTCAAAGGCAGGACATGGATGATAATCCTACAAAGGAGACTGAGGATTGGTCAGACAGGTAGTAAGAAACCACGACAGAGCAGTGTCACAAAAACCAGGGAGGAAGGAGTGCCTAGAAGGAGGGGATGGTCAACAATGTCAAGAAGAGAAACATAGATGAGACAGAGCTAGAACTGACAGGGAAGCAAGAGGAACACCAGAATCGAGTTATATCTTGGAAACCAAATGGGGAGCAAGGTTCCAGACACTGATCAATAGTACCAAAAGTAGCAATTAGGTGAAGGATAATGAGGACAAAGTAAAGGTCACCAGATCTGGCAGTCGGGAGGTCGTTAGAAACTTCTGAAGTTTCATTAGGGCTAGGAAGGCAGAGCTGGAATTTCAGGCAGTTAAGGAAAGAATGAGTGATGAGAAAATAGAAGCAGTACATGTCAATCGCTCTTTTGAGATGCCTGGCAGTCAAATGAAAAGAGTCATAGATCAGGTGATGGTAAGAGGGGGTCAAATGAACGTTTTCTTTTTCAACATAAAGGAAACCTGGGCATATTTGAAGGCAGTCAGGAAGGAGCCTGTAGAAAGGGAGAAACTGAAGATGGTAGGGTGAGAGGGGATGATTGAGAAAGCTACGTCCCAGGGGAGGCCAGAGAGTTTGAGGTTGAGGGCATAAGAGGAAAGAATAACCTTGGAAATGAGAAGGTCACTTCTTCCTCTGACACAAAAGGAAAAGAGAAGATGGCGTTATCACAGACAGGAAGGCAGGGCAATTGATCTGCTGGGCAGGAAGACTAACCAAGAGCCTACAGCCTTAACAAAGGCATCAGCCTCACCTCCCCCATCCCTCCCCCTCCCATGGACAGCCAATAAAAAAGAGGGAGAACACAAGTTTCGAGTCCAGGGTTAAATTGAGGGCTAGCAAGAGAAAGCCCCAGGGAGCAGGGAAGTGCTGCTCTGGGGAATATGTTTACCTGGATGACTCTCCCTGTGAATTTGTGTTCCCCTGTGTTGTGTGTCCCTGGGGAGAAACTCTAGTGCTTCAGACTGGCTAGTCATCTTAGCCACAGCATCCTCTAAAACACTGGGCAGTAAAGGTGCTGTCACAAGAAATACTGTCACTGCTGCATCTTTAGCAACACCTTCTGAGTCTCCCTGGTGTGCCTATGCCAGAGGCAGAGGGCCCCTGGCAGTCAGATGTCTCAGCAACCTGACACACTGATCAACACAGGTTAAGTTACAAAGGATATAAGATAAGGAAGAGAGTATTTGGCGGGGGTGGTAAGACACCGTATTTCAATTTTGATTCTGATATTTATGAGATATATGACTTCGGGTGAGTGTCTTTATTTCTCTGGGCCTCAGTTTTCTCATCTGTAAAATTAAAGGCTTGAACCAGGTCATCTCTCACAGCCTTTCCAGTTTTAACATTTTGTAAGCCTGAGGGAGCTCATACCCGGTGGTCTTGATTTTCCTGGGCTACATCTAAGTGGCCCAAGAGTCTGAATATCCCAAAACTCATTAAGATACCACCGTGAGGAGCACGACCTACATGCTTGGACCTGCCAAATTTTCCAGCCTCCCTCAAACCCAGTCACAAGTTTGTGCATCTGTACCACGTTCTCCCTGGACGGGTGGTTTCTGTGGGAATCCTAAGTGCCCCAAATCTCTAACATTTGTGGCTTTGAAATCTTCCTCTTATAACAGCCTAATTCAACATTTGGCAAAGCTAATGTAATATGTGGTACTTGGCATTTTAATTATTTCATCATTTTTTAGGGCAATTCATTATACGAGATGGAAACAAATAAAACCCTGTTTCTGACATTTCTAAGCCTGAACCCTGAACTCTGAGCAATTCTTCCATTTTGAAAATAATGATTTAAGGAGAGCCAGGGTACATTTCCTCTGAAGAACTGGGCGCTGTGCTTAATGGGTTGCAATGTGATCTCTGACGCTGTGATGTGAATAGGGGAAGATCCCTGAAGAATATTAAACAGTCCCTTGCGATGCAGCCCATTAAGGGAAATCTTGTCCTCACAGGCCTCAATCAAATTTTCACAGCAATTAGTCTTGCGTGGGGTTTGATACATTTCTTAATTATGATACAGCTTTGTACTTGTGCTAGCCCTTTTAGAGAGGGTTAAGGGAACCTTAATTATCTCCCTCTGAGAGAACAGGAGGGTTTGCCCCCATTTTGCTGATGGATAAAGAGAGGGTAATGATGGTCTCTCTCCCACCTCTTTTTCCACCCCTCCCCTTCCTCATGCCTACCTGACTGTCTATAGTTGGAGTGGGAAGATGAGTCCAGTTATTTCCTGATCTGACTGGTTACAAAGCCTGGATCCTACGGATGATTGCCAAGTCTCACCTTAGTCCCGAGCATGAGACAGGAAGGAGAGTCTCTAGAGAGGCAGTGGACTACAGTGGAAAGGGATATGGATTTGGAATTGGAGAAAAATGGGTTTGAATCTCACTATTGGCTCTTCCTAGCTGTGTAACTCAAAGTAAATCTCTTCGGGCCTCAATTTTCTCATCTGAAAAGTGAGTAGGATAATATCTATGCCCTCATATTCACAGGATGGTTGTGAAGAAAGTAAGTAGACTTAGAGTCAGGGACAATTAGGTTTAAGTCCCACAATAGACATAAGAGCTGTGTGGACCTGAGTGCCTCTCTGTGCCTCAGTTTCCTCATCTGTGAAATGAAAGAGTTAGACTCAAGGGCTTCTAAGGTCCTTTCTAGTTCTAAATATATGATCCTATGACCTTGAAACCCACAGAAATGTGAGCTGTTCTTATGTTGAACCAATTAGGCCAGAAAAGGACCTAGGAATTCCAGCTCACCCCCTCAGTCATAAAATGCAAAATGGTGCTTTCCTTTGGATAACTGAGTTGTCTACCTCCCCCTTGCCCCCCTTTTCATTAGACTCTTTCCTAGATCGAAGATTTTGTAAAACCTTTGGGTAAAACTTGGGAAGGGGAGGGGAGGTCAGGAGCAATGAATCAGGTGAAACCATCCTATTATCATAGTCTGTTAAATTCAGTCCTCTCCAGCCCCCTCCTTGCTGGATGGAGGCATTTTTGCTAATGAACAGAGACAGAGGAGATAACTAATCCTAATGCAATTACTGTTTGCCATTACATTGTTGTGTTTCAGGCTCTCTCTGTGAGCCCGCCAGCCCTAGATTGGTGTTTCCAGATGTGCCTGGTCTCCTATCTGAAACATTTTGACAGCTGTATATAGTCCCAGCTCCCCTCCCTCTGTCTACTCCCAGGAAGAATGATCTTTTAAGAGCGTGTCCCCGTGAAGCTTGTCAGAGGTGAAATGAAATCTTAGCAGCTTGAGGGGAGATGGATTCTGTAGTGTTCATTCATTTGCTATTTCCAGAGCAATCCTGAGAGGAAGAAACTCCTATTTCTCTCTTCTCTTCCTCTCTCTCTCTCTCTCTCTGCACACCCCCTCCCACCCTAACCCTGCCTGCCCCTCCCTGGAGGGCCTTACAGTGTTTAAACTGAAGTGAAAAATTATAGCATGCAGGCCTACCCTTCTCCTGGCTGAGCTCTGACTCTCCCGTGATAGGGGGATGGTTTGCAACACACATGTTCCTTTGTTCGTCTGGACCCCGTGTTATGTTTGCATAGCAGCATGTGGTACCACTAGAGGAAATCGAACCAATACTGAAAGTTCAAGGAACAGCCAATCTCCACTGGGGGGTTGGGAGGGAGGCATGGGGGAACTGCTGGGCTGGGCAGTGATGAATGGGGATGCAGAGGCACCGCGGGAGAAGCCCAAAGGAAGATACATGGTGGGTTAAAGCTGTGTCTGATGAAAGGGACCATATTGGACAAGATATTCAGACCTAAGTCTAGGCAAGTCCTTGTTGCTAAACCATGAACATTTGGATTATAAACATTTTGAGGGCAGGGATGCTGTCTAGCAGCGGGGTGATTTGCGTATTTAGGAACTTAAGATCATGTGATCTGGAACAAGCAAGATCCTTAGCAGACAATTCCCAGATCTACACAATTCTCCCTTCCGCATCGAGAAGTTCCTGATCGAGGTTTGGATAAATCATGGGTCAGCATAAGTAATTAAATGGGAATTTGGGGGGAGTTTTGCAGAAACTGCAGGTGACACACAAAGGCCAGCAAATGACACAGAGCCTATGACCAAATACGTAACCCAAATTTTACAGTAAGGTACTATAAACGTCCCATAAAAGGAAAAGAAAAAAAATCAGACTTTTCCTCTGGTATGAAAGGAGGGCCAAAAAAATTTTACATGGATTTTCCAGATCTTGGAGATGCCATGCCCCTAACCCCTATGATGTAGAAGGGGTCACTGTACTTCTAGCCCCAGTTTCTGGTACGTGACAGTCATGCATCTCCAGCTCCAGGGTCAGCTAGCTGGCGCAATGAGTGCCCAGCCTGAAATCAGAAAGATTCACCTTCCTGAATTAAAAGCTGGCCTCAAACACTTACTTACTAGCTGTGTGACCCTGGGCAAGTCACTTAACCCAATTTGCTTCCGTTTCCTCATCCATCAAATGAGCTGGAGAAGGAAATGGCAAACCACCCTGGCACCTTTGCCAAGAAAACCCCAAATGGGGTCACAGAGAGTCAGACACGACCAAAATGACTCAACAATAACAACAGTTAATTTCCAGCTGCCTCTTTGACACAATGAGGTGGAAGTAACATAGGCATCACATACTCAATATGTTCAAATGAAAATCATCATTTTTTCCTTCCAAATCCTTCCCCTTATTGCTATCAAGAGTACCACCATCCTCCCAGTCACCCGGGCCTACAATCTTAGTATCATCCTTGACTCCTCATTCTAAGTCACCCCTCATATCCCATCCATTGCCAAATCTTGGTTTTTCTACCTTCACATCATCTCTCTCAGCTGAATCTTTCTCTCTTCTCACACAATTACAAGTCTAATTCGGGACCTCATCACCTCTGGCCTGGACTATTGCAATCACCTTCTAATTGGTCTCCTTGCCTCAAGTTTCTCCCCTGCCCACCCCCAAATCCATCCTCTACTCAGCTGTCAAGGTGATTTTTCCAAAGTGTAGGTTTGATCGTCTCACACATGCACACACACACACACACACACACACACACACACACACACACTGCTCAGTGAGTTCCAGCGGTTCCCTATTGCCTCCTGAATAAAATATTAAGTATTCTGTTTAGCATTTAAAGCTTTTCATAAATCATCCCCTTCCCACCTTTCTAGCCTTCTAACATCATATACACCTCCCCTCCACATACTTTATGATCCAACTGCACCTGTCCACTCAAAATTCCTAGAATATGACCAATAGCCACATCTAGCTGAACCATTATAGCCCCTATATTTTGCAGATGAGGAAATTGAGGCCCAGAGAGAGGAGATGACTTACTTAAGATAATTAGTAGTGGGGTCTGGATTCAAACCCAGATCTTATAACACCATTTATTGTTGTTGTTGCTGAGTTGTGTCTGACTCTTCATAACCTCATTTGGGGTTTTCTTGGCAAAGAAACTTGAGTGGTTTGTCATTTCCTTCTTCAGCTCACTTTGCAGATGAGGAAACTGAGGCAAATAGGGTTAAGTGACTTGCTCAGGGTCACACAGCTAATAAGTGTTTGAGTTCAGATTTGACCTCAAGTCTAGATGACTCCAGGCCTGGCACTCTATCCACTGTGCCACCTTAGCTGCCCTTTATGACTCCATATCCAGTGCCTAACTGTGTACCTGTAAGGAAATGATGAATATCTCAGAAGGCAATGGGGAATTTACCTACTGGCCAGTGAGGTATCCCCTGTTAGGGTACAGAGCAAAACAAGAAGAGTCCAAAGCCTCTAGAAGCTAAATCTAGCAGCCTGGCACCTTGGAAGCCCTCCCAGTAGGCTTTGTATAGTTGGTTTCACTTAAAAGATTATGATCAGGACCAGTCTTCAGAAAGATTACGAAATAGGAAAATCCAGCTTCCAGACCTTTACTCCAACTTCTTCTTCTCCCATTTTTAATGTTGATTCTGAGAGGGTCAGTAGTACCCTCATCCTGCCATCTAGATGGAGTTCCAGGTTCATTAATATAGTGCAGCTCCCAAACCTGTCCCTGCCGAGCATCCTCTCACACATTCTGGATCTCTTTCTCACCTCTCACACCCTTTGAAAAGGTTTTGTTCTGTGCTTCACCACCACCATCCTGCCCTCACTGCCTTTGAATCCCTTAGGTTCAGTGTGGCTTTAATGGAGAAGCATTGCATTGAGAGCCAAAAGATGCCGAGAGATAGGATTCTGCCGCTTATCAACTGTGTGATAGGGAGAGGGTCCAGACCTTTGATTTCATTGATATAGGAATTTCCTAAATAAGGCCAATTCTTCTACCAGTTCAGGTTGGCACTTTCTGCTACTTGTAGCCTCAGAGAATTGCTTACTATTCTGAGTGGTTAAGGGACTTTCCCAGGATTACACAGATGGATAGCCCTTCTCACCCAACTCACAGAAGCCTAGCCCCAACATAAGCTACAGAAGGATTCTTTTGAGAATAATGTATATAATTGTCACTTGCAAATCACCAACATAGCAAGGCATTCTGCATCTTCCATCTTCACAATCATTATAGCACAAGGTCTGACAAGTCCAGATAGAAAAAAAAAATATCCATGAGGGGCATCAGAGATTGTCTACTCAGGGGCATGGCTTAGCTCCTATGAGGTTTGAGGCTCTCTCTTTCTCTGATCTAATTAACATATAAAGCTATATGGTCTATACTACATTGTGATTTGCCCTTACTTTATAACATGTTGCCCTATATATGATTGATCATAAGCTATGTATTATATTCAAAACATGCACTAATGCTAGCTATAAACAGATCTAAAGTGATTGCCATAAATTAGGTAAATTCATGTGCATTATACTCTATAGCTGGGTGTAATCTATTAATTTATGTTGTTTATGATGTGTGCTTACAGATGACTCCAAGTAATTGGCTAAGACTGCAGATTGCTACGGCAGTGGGGAGTGAAAGTGTTGTGAGAGAGTGGGGTTTGAAAACCTAGGGAGATTGAGAGTAAAAACTGGCCAAAATATAGCACCAAAGCAGTCAGGCTTATCTACTACTGACAGATATCCTTAATAAAGAAAGAAATTTGGACAAAGTAGGTAAGAACAATGACATTGCCTCCTTGGGTTTCCTTTTGCTCTGACCTAAAATCATTTACATGCTAAATAGAGAGGATTTTAGGAGCATATGAGTATCTAACCCTAAGTTAGTTATTTATGATAGAATGCTTTGATCACTCCTGAAACTTAGGTATAAAAAAGAAAAGATTTAGTCATAGCCTAGAGACAATCTCTCTGGAGAGTTTGTTAGCTGGGTATGATAGCTATTATTAAATAGCTATCTGCCCTCCCTGATCAAAGAGAGGTTATAACTACTATACCCTAGCCAACTGAAGTTGAGATGCCTTGGGTGGCCCTGAAGGGATGAATCCAGGAGATAATAACAAGGAAGTAGAACTCAGCAGAGACTGCAATTCCAGAGCAGCACTCAACTGAGACTATGAGACTAACAAACAATATGTCAACAGAGAGAGTCTTCTTGCACAGCCATCACCACAGACCGGCAGACATTCCCAGTTGTCACCACTAGACCAGCTGGGACCAGTAGAGAAATGTGTCTAATTGAGATACCACACTCAGTAGAGAGTGTGTCTACTGAGAGAAAAACAACACCATTACTAAAAAAAAAAAAACCCACCAATGATCCTGCAGCTTCAGAAATGTGAGCTGCCTTTCCCTACATAGTCCCCATGTGTTGACCCCTAATGGATGATCTCTATGCATGCTCATTCTTCACGCTAATAGTGTGTATATTTATGGGACACAGTGTCCAACAGCTGTAGAAGATATGTTTTGCTGAAAATTTTCTTACTATGCTATTTCACCAAATGCCTTTGCTTTGAACTAACTGTCCTCTGCTTATTAACCAAAGAAAAAAGTAAATACCTAGGTGGGGAGTTCATTGTTTTGAGTGGTTGTGGACTACACAGTATCTTGAACCTGAAGTAGTTAGTATTATAGAGTGTGGGATAGGGTCCCACGTGTGAGGGGAAGGGTTAGCCCAGGTGCAAGAAAGATCTGACAATGGTACGCAAGATGGATTGGGGAGATGGAAAGAGTGGATATGGGAAGACCTATTAGGAGACAATTACAATAATCTAGGCAAGAGTTAAAGCTGGTCTAACTAAGATGGTCATAATGGGAATAGACAGAAATGGATGGTTTTGAGAGATATTACAGATGTAGTAGCAATAGGATGTGAGAACTATTTGTATATGAGAAGAGGAGTCTGGAGTCAGAGAAAATACAAAGTTTTAAACATGGGAATTGAGTAAATGGTGGCATTTACAGGAATGGTGCTCAAAAAGAAGAGTAAATGAGGTGGGGGAAGTAATCTTTGTTTTAAACATGTTAACTTTGATGTGGCAATGAGACATCCAAGTAAATGTACCCTGGATTAGCATATGAAGGTTTGGGCAAAAAGACAGATAGCTATGTGTATATACATATATGTATGTATATATATATATATATAGAGAGAGAGAGAGAGAGAGAGAGAGAGAGAGAGAGAGAGAGAGAGGCAGGCAATGGTTAAAGCCATGAAATTTTTTCAGATGTCCAGGGAAGAAATAACAGAGAAAAAAAGATGGAGGGTCAAGGACAAAGTCTTGGGGAACACCTGATTTAAGGGATTAGGAATAAACTGAAAAAAAAAAAAACAATGGAAGAAACACAATAGGAATAGTCAGAGAGAAGACCAAAAGATTATGGTGTTTCAGTAACTAAGTGAGAACAAGTTATCCAAAAAGAAAGGATTGTCAGCAGTGTGTCAGATGCTGCATAAAACAGAGAGACACATGCCCACCACAGGTATTCACCACAATAAGAGAAGAGATCCAGCACATCATCCGTAGTCTCTGTGGATGGTGAGCTTCTTCCAAGATCCTCCAGATGATTGTGGATGACATTTTCCTGTTTGAATTAAATTCTATAATACTACAGAACCTCCTGGAAGTTATCTATAGAATCTCTTAAAAGAATTGGGACTTAGCATCCACAAGAAGACCAAGTGGATGTCTCTTGCCCAGATTATGATTTATTTAGATGGATAGCCTAGAGTACCTTTCTATCAGTATATATATATATATATATATATATATATATATATATATCTTAGACAGACAGTACAAATAGACAACAGATTGAGCATAAAATTAAATAGGGGAGCAGGCTGAATTGCCTTCAGGAAATGGAAAAGCTAATTTAATGACCCCCAAGCTTCTCCTAGAAAGAAAGATCCATCATTTAAAAATAACTTTAAATTAAATCTTTTTTTTCTATCCCCTACATTTACCAGTGTTATTCCTCTCCCAAAAAGCCATCCTTCATACCAAAAAAAAAAATCTAGGGTGGAGCTGGGAAACAGTTCTGAAAGACTAACCGACGTATCTCAAAAATCTGACATTATTTGCAGTGTTCCACACCCATAGACTATAACCAAACACACATACACACACACACACATGCACACACACACACAAAACCCTTTACAAAAAAGCAGGAAGATAACGTCTTCTCATATTTCTTCTTTGAGTTCAAGTTTGGTTGTTATCATTTCAAAGCATTCAGTTTTGATTGCTCTGTCATTGTTCTTTCTCACAACTTTATTGTAGTCATTGTTTTTATGGTTTTCTGGTTCTACTTTGTTTTGAATCAGTTCATGTAAGTCCTCCCTAGCTTCTCTCATAGCCACTGTTTCTTACGGCACGGGAATAATCCATTAAGTTTATGTATCACAATTTGTTTAGCCATTCCTCAACTGAGAAAAGTCCATATTCTTAATGTCAAGATTCTATTGATTTTGTGATATGACTGCAAGAGACACAACACAACAGTCTCCAAAGAATAAAAATGACCATCACCCAGAGGTCAATGGAGAGAAGCATATAGAATGTGAATAGGCTACAAAGTATAACCAAGGAGGAACCTTAGAGAAAACAGTGAGTTAAGTCAAGCCAACGAGTATTTATTAAGCACTTACTATGTGTTAGACAATGTACAAATGCAAGCAGAAAGACAATTCCTGTCCTCACAAAACATACATTCTAATAGGGGAATATAGCACATGAAAGGAAGCTGAAAAGGGGGAGAGGGTACTCTTATTGGGGCATGGCAGAGAAAATCCAAAGAGTCAGCAATACAGCCTAGAGCAAAATGAAGACATGGCTGGCCTAGGTATCCTCCTCAAAATGGAGGTTCTGGGAGGAATTGGCCAAATCAAAGGAAGAGGCCACAGGAAGGGAAGATACTTCCAGTGTGAAAAGTCCAGGGGTAGCAGGAACCTCCAGAATGGAGATTATTGGTGGCATTCGAGGTAGAGAAAATCTGGGGGGTCAGGAGTACAGCCTAGAGAGGAACAAAAGATGTCATCAAGGACTGTATTCTGGGAAGCAAAGATGGACTGCCACATGGCCATAGAGAGGAATGGCAGGTGGACAGCTAGAGTGCTGTCCTTTTAATCTTAGGAGAAATCAAGGGAAGCCTCTTGTGTGTTGGATGGGCCTCTCGTGGTAGATTTATGTGAGGATATAGGCCAGACTAACACAGGATAGGCAGGTGTGGATGGTTTATGATCTGCATCATTGGAGGGGACATCTAAATCAATGAGACCACAGATTCACTGGACTGTTTGTGTTGATGCCAGAGCCCAGCATGATGCCTTGGACAAGTCAATGTTTAATAAATGTTCATTCAAATGAACTAGAAACAGAAACCAGACTACAAGAGCTTGAGGATAGAAAGTGGATGCATGTGTATAGACAACTTTTTCAAGATGTTAGTATAGTAGAGGGATGGATTAGAAAGATCCGGCAATTTTTTTTAGGATTGGGTAGAACTTAAATGTATTTATAGGAAGATAAAAAGGAGTTGGGGTAGGGTGGAGAGTGAGAGACACAGAGACACAGAGACAGAGGCAGAGACAAAGACACAGGGACACAGAGAAATAGAGATACAGAGAGAATGAAGATATGTGAGAGAGGGGCTGTAACTAATGGAGGCAGCCCAAGGCAATGGGGGTGCAAAAAGGGTCACTATGACTCTTTAATGAGTAGAAAGGGTATCTAAGTAGCAGTAAGGACTGAGGAGGCTGTACACTCTGAATGAGTGAAATCAGTGGCTTTCTCCAGTGCAGCACAAGAACACAAAGAAATATCATGGTGGAGGCCAGACAGGGCTAATGATCTACAGTCTGAGAATTGCTAAATTTAAAGGACAAAGACTTCCAAGGAGGTGGCTAGTGAATCATTAAAGTGGTAAGCTCCTTGAGGACAGGTCTGCTTTTTCTAATTTGTCTTTTATCCCCAGAGCTTTACCTGGAGCACGAGTGCAAAATGTCAAAGTCTTATATTTGGTATGCCTTTAGTAAAAGCTTGTAGAATTGAACCAAATGGGGCCAAGACTAGGCATGGTGGTAAGTGAAGCCAGATTAAGGGAGATGAACTGAGAAAACAGGGATGAACAAATTCATTCTCTCTCTTGCTCTCTCTCTCTTTCTCTCTTCCTCTCTTTTCCTCTCTCTCACTCTTATCCATGTACATATATATATATATATATATGCATACACATGCATAGATACAGGTATCTATATCTATGCATGTATATACACATATACACATATGTATAAATAGGCATATACATCTATCCATGTGTAATGTTATTTTAAATGCCAAAAGATGCATAGCAGTACTTTTTGGTAGGAAAAAATTAGAAACAAAGTGGATACACTTTGATTGGGCAATAGTTAAATCAAGATATCTGAATGTAATGGAATGTCATTGCACCACAAGAAATGATGAATATGAAGGATTAAGAGTAACATGTTGGGATGTCCTGCCTGACATCCAGCCCTGATATGTGAGCTGCAGGGTATGTTCTATCAAAAGCCCAGATTAGAATATCAGTGCCTTGTGAGTTGAAATTGGGTTATACAGTAGTTGTGTAAATAAATGTAATAAATGTAAATAAATAAATAAATAATGCTAGTTGATGGGTGAATTGATTGCATGCAGAGTTCTCTAAATATGTAGTTGAAGATGGGAATGAGTCCTTAGTATTTAGGCAAAGCCACAGGGATTTGCCTCTTTTCTTGCTGTCACTTCTGACTCCTATCATTTCTTTTTTTAAAAAATTTATATCAATTGTGGATGGCTGAACAAGTTGTGGTATATGAATGTAATGGAATACTGTTGTGCTATAAGAAATGATGAACAAGTAGACTTCAGAAAAACCTGGAAAGACTTACATGAACTGATGCTGAGTAAAGTGAGCAGAACCAGGAGAACACTGTACACAGTAACAGCAACATTGTGCGATGATCAACTTTGATTGACTTAGCTCTTCTCAGCAATACAATGATACAAGACAATTCCAAAAGACTCATGATTGAAAATGCTGTCCACATCCAGAGAAAGAACTATGGAGTCTGAATGTAGATCGAAGCATACTATTTTCTCTTTTTCATTTGTTCATTTTTTTCTTTCTCATGCTTTTTTTCCCTTTTGTTCTGATTCTTCTTTCACAACATGACTAATGTGGAAATATGTTTAATATAATTGTACATATATAGCCTATATCAGACTGCTTGCCATCTTGGGGAGGGGGCAGGGAGGGAGGCAGAAAAAAAATTTAGAACTCTAAATCTTATAAAAGTGAATATTGAAAACTATCTTTACATGTAATTGGAAAAATAAAATACTATTAAGTGGGGGGGGGGGGAATAAGGAGCATCAATCCAAAAAGAATTTTTAAAGAGGTTTAAAAAAGAAAAGAAAGACTTGTGAATATAAATGAAGACAAGTGGCCAGTTCAGATCCCTAGTTTCTATTTTGCCTGTGTTTAATTTTTGTAGGCTAGCACCTTTGATAAAAAGGGGGAAACAGTAGTTGGGAAGAACAACTTTGAGCTGTGTGACCTGCATTATGTGTTTGTACTATTCTGATATGTTTTGAGAGATTCCTATGTGCTCCTACATCTGCTAAATACACAAATTTATGTTTACTATTTGTCAGCAGACCAGGTATCTGCATGTGAGGGATCCATGTCTGTGATGTATCATTGGCACTTTAACATCCCACTGGATTGACTGTAATCGGTTGTAACTGGTTATTCAGAGGCTCCCCCAGAAGAGATGGCACCTGTGCCTGACTGCAGACTTACTCTGGGCTGCCTGGATCATTGAGGAGAAAATGACAGATTGATGGTGTCATGAAAAGGACTAGGAATCAGGAGATGTGGGTTTGGTTCTGACTCTGACCCTAACTAGCTGTGTGCCAATCTTTCAATTTCACTGAGCCTCAGTTTGTTTCCTCCTCTACAGAATGAAGGAATTGTAAGGAAGTCAAAGACAGAAAGACCCTTTCTATACTGAAATATTCATAGCACCACTTTTTGTTGTTGTTGTTGTTGTTCCAGTAAGAAACTAGAAACAATGGTTGCCCTTCCATTGAGGAACATGTGAACAAATTATGGTATATGAATATGGTATATGAATAGTATAGAATATACTATTAAGTAAGAAATGATGATTATAAGGATTTCTGAGAAATATGGGAAGACTTATATGAACTAAGGCAGAGAGAAATACATAGTACGAAGAAAATGATTCATGCAATGAATACAACAGGGTAGATGAAAAAGAAACTCTCAAATGAAGTCAAACCCTGGGTAGTTAATTGTAATGGTTGATCCTGGCCCTAAAGAAGAGATGGAGAAATGTGCCTTCTTCCTTTCAGTAAACAGGTGGGAGCTCTGCATGTAAAATGTTGAATATAAAGTCAGATGGTATTACTGTGTCAGTGGGTTTTGCTCAACTTTTTATTTATTACAAAGGAAGATTCACTGGATGGTGGACAAGGTGGAAGCTATATAAGTTTGGAAATAACAATGACATAAAAAAAGGTATGAGTAAAACTTCTTGTCAAAATCAAAATAAATCAAGGGGGTGGAACTAAATGATCTCATGGCCCTTGGAGCTCTGAAATTCTATTTTTCCATCCTTGACCTGTTCATCCTTCTTTTCTCTGCTGTGTAGCTCAGGTTTGGATCATCTTAGATGCTGTTCCCAGTGACTTTTTCCTTCTAGCAATTCACAGTCTTGTTACTCTACTTGATCTTCACCCAAATCCTAGCTACTGCTACATCCAATACACTAGGACTACACTTGACCTTAACCCAAAGGCCAAGAAGCAATCCTTCATTTCCCATGTTGTCCCCTCTCTATCCACAGTGCACTGCCCTTGCTATCATTCTCCACTCCCACAGGCTCCAGAAGGACACATTCCTGAATTCCTTTCTTAGAAGGCATTGCTGTTTCTCATTTCTATCCACACCTGGGAATTTCAGGCTATTATTTAATTTCCTCCCTGGTCTCCCCTTCCCCCAATTCCTTACCCCCCACATAAGGTCTATTACATTGGATTCCTGGAGGAGATACTTTGTTTGGATTGCCCACCCCCCTTCCCTTTTCTTTCCTCTGGCTGAGTCTCTCCTCCTCAAAACAAGACCTAGCAAGGAAGCTATTTATTGAGATTACTTGGTTTCCTTTTCCAAAATAGCTTCCTTTTGCCCTAAAAGATGGGTATGCAATGCAATTCTTCAGATTTTTCTTCCTTCTTTCTAAATCTAGGATCCGTAATTACCCTGTCTTTCTGATAAAAGTCCTCCTCTCATTCCTCCATCCTGGTGTGAGGTCATGGTTTTCCCCACACTGGAGGTCTTCAAGCAAAGCCTAAGGTACGCTACAGAAAATCTCATTTTTCAAATATGTTTTGGACTAGATGGCTGCTAAGGTCTAGTGAGTTGCAAAACCTCTCCAAGACTCAGTTTGCTTATTACAGCAATGACTTTTTGCATTATCGATGAACTCAGGTCTTCTGATTGCCTTGTTCAGAATATCAGCAGAGTCTCTTTGATAAAATGGTGATAACTTTAATTCTCAGGTTTTATCAAGAATTCTCCAGAAAGTTCAGAAAGGGGAAGGGACTTGCTCTGGGTCATATGGGTAGGAAGTTTTGGAGGATTCAAATTAGTTCTTCTCATTCCAAGTCTAGAGTGCTGAACTTGGAGTCAGTAGTATTTGGGTTCAAATCCTAACTCCCACACTTAATAGCTGCGCTGTCAGAAGCAAATCACTTCGTTTCTCTGAATCTCAGTTTCCTCATCTGTTAAATATAGATAAAATTACTTTTAGTACCTATAATACCTACCTCACAGAGTTGTTACAAGGATCAAGGGAGTTAGTGTATAAAAAGTACTTTGCAATCCTTAAAATGTCAGATATTTATTATTATGCCAATTCCAAAATTGAATGATTTGGAGGATCTTGGGCTCTCCAAGGATAGGCCAATGCTACACGTTTTCTGAAAAGTTCAGCCTGACCAGAAAGAGTTTGAGTAACAGCCTAGCAATGGACTATAAGTCTATCAAGGACCAACCCAGCTAAATTCTGAGGGAGTTAGCACCAGAAGGTTGACTATCAGATGATGAATTTTGTCAACCACAGCAAATCCCCAAATACTATTGCAGTACCCCTCACCCCACCCACAGGAGACTCTCCTAAACCTCCCTCCGCAACTTTTAGTGATTACTCTGAATTCTGCCTTCTGGAGCCATGCAGAGCAAGTCTCATATAATGATCCTCACAATTTAGCCCCAACCTGTTTTCTCAGGCTGATTACATGTGACTCTCCACACACACAGGCACACACAGTTTTATGTTGCAGCCGACTTGGACTGCTTTCTATTACTCTATGCAGTATTTAATCCCTGCCCCCATGCATTTGCATTGGCTGTGCCCTACACTTGAAATTTTCTCTTACCTCACCTCTTGGAACCCCAGACTCTTTTCAAGTCTCAGCTTAAATGCCACCTCCTACAAGAAGTCTTTCTTGTTTCTTCCATTTTCTAGTAGTATTTGCCTCTCAAAGAAAATACTTTTTATTTGTTATATCTATTTTATAATCATTTATCAGTATACATGTTGTCTCCCCCACTTCTCTAGCACCACCACCCCCATCAAGTAGAATTGAAGTTCCTTGAGAGCACAGAATACCTTTGCATCCCCAGTGCCTAGCACAGGGCCTGACATACAGTAGGTACTTAATGAATGCTTATGGAATTAAACCAACTAACACTGAAATCATTGCCTGAATCAACATGGCAAAAGTGAAATCACCTACTTTGTAGATGTCTAATAATTAAAACAAAATCAGATCTCCATTGGCTGCAAAAATAAATAGGAATAATGAAACTACAGATAATGCAAAATATCATAATTACATTTATAACATAAAAATGATAGCTTTAAAATTATAATGTACATACATTATGATATTTAACCCTCACAAAACCCTATGAGGTAGTAAAGTTGACATGCGTTTATTAAATACCGACTATTTGCCAAGCCCTGAGAATACAAAGAAAGACAAAAGACAGTCCTTGCTTTCAGGAAGCTCACAGTCTAATGGGGGAAAAACACCTAAATAATTATGTGCAAACAAGCTAAATACAAGGAAAACTGAAGATAATCTCATAAAGAAGGTGCTAGGCATTAAAAGAGACGGGGAAAGGCTTCTCACAGAAGGAAAGAATTTAGCTAAGATTTGAAGGAAGCCCAGGGCAGCCAAGAGACAGAGAGACAGGAACAGAGAGACAGAGATGGAGAGAGACAGAGCAGAGAGACACAGAGAGAGGAAAAGAGAGGGCTCCAGGAATGGAGAAGAGTCATTGAAAAGGCCCAGAGTTGGGAGATGGATTATCCCATGTGAGAAAACGCAAAAGGCCAGTCTCATTGGATCAAAAGTATATGGAGGGGAATAAGGTGTAAGAATAATGGAAAACTAGAAACCGTCATGTTATGAAGGGCTTTAAAAGCCAAATAGAGAATTTGCTACTTGATGTTGGAGATAATAGGGAACAACTGGAGTTCATTGAATAGGGGGGTAGGGTGACATGGTCAGACCTGTGCATTAGGAAGATCCCTTCGGCGGCTGAATGAAGGATGAACTGGAGAGGGGAGAGACTTGAGTTAGGAGGCCAACTAGCAGGCTATTGCAATAGTCCAAGTGTGAATTGAAGAAAACCTGATCCAAGATGGTGGTAATGTCAGAGGAAAGAAGAGGGTATATATGAGAGATGTTATAAAGGTAGAATTGACAGAACTTGACGACTACTAGGATAAATGGAGAGTGGGTAAGGAGTAAAGGAAGACAACTAGTTTGCGAGCCTAGGTGACCGGGAAGACGGTGGGACCTCTGACAATAATAGAGATATTACAGGGCGGGGGCTGGAGACAGGAATGTGAAGCAATAAAGAGTTAAGTTCTACATATGTTCAGTTTAAGATATTTATAAGATACCCAATTTGAGGGATTCAACAGGCCATTGGAGATGCAAGACTGGAGGTCAGAAGTTAGGGCTGGGCAAATAAATATGAGAATCAACTGCACAGAGATGTTAATTGAATCCACGGGTGTGGATAAGATCACCAAGCACAGTGATATAGTGGGAGAAGAACAAAAGCCCCAAGACAGAACTTAGGGGACGCCCATGCTTAGCAAGCACGACGTGGTTGAAGATCCAGCAAAGGATACCGAGAAAGAGACTGAGCAGTCAGACAGGCAGGAGATGAAACAAGTAGGAGGTAGGTATTATCATCCACTTTTACAGATGAAAAAACTGAGCTTGAGACTTGCCGAAGGCTTCATAGCTCGTCAGTGCAGACAGAACGTGTGACTATGGTTTCTGACTCTGTCTCATGCTTTTTCCCACTATATCACAGCAGAGGATCCAACGGAAAAGAATATTACTGGCTCTGGAAACAAGCAGGACTGAGTTCAAGACCCACGTCTACCACTTAATACTTCTGAGACCTCCAACAAGTCACTTCACTTTGCTCTAAACCTAGGCTCTTTCTTAAAGCAACGTGTCACAGAAATCTTTGTTGTTGTTCAATCATTTTCAGTCACGTCCTAGTCTTTGGGGCCCCATTTGGGGTTTTCTTGGCAAAGATACTGGAGTGGTTTGCCGTTTCCTTCTTCAGATGAGGAAACTGAGGCAAACAGGGTGATATGACTTGCCCAGGGTCACACATTTCATAAGAATCTGAGGTCAGATTTGAACTCATGAAGATGTCTTCCTACTTCCAAGTCCACTGCGCCACCTAGCTGCCACAGAAATGAGAACCTGCTGGCTACGATTCCTAATGTGTCTTGGTAAATGTGCAAATGATCATTCGCAGCATAGGATTGGAGATCTAGAACCCAAAGACATTTGGGGGTGAGGGGTGGGTATTTGATCCAATCACCTCATTTTGTAGATGAGTAAACTGAGGCACAGAAAGGTTAAATGATTTGCCTGAGATCACTTAGGTAATAAATATCAGAGGCAGCATTTGAATGCAGGTCTTCTGACAACAGACCCAGGGTTCTTTCCACTGTACCATGCAGATTTGCCCTCCTAATTTTGTTTTATTTAGACTAATATTAAAATGAGCTTGCATTCCCCAAATCCAAATGTATACTCAAAAGCAATAAAGGGTAGCAACCCAAAAGCATGAAGGTATAGGACTAGAGAGTCCCATGGATAATCCACAAAGTAGATAATTGAGATCTATAATTGTTGTTGTTCAATCATTTCTGTTGTGTCCGACTCTCTGTGACCCCATTTGGTATTTTCCTAGCAAAACTACTGGAGTGGTTTGTCATTTCCTGCTCCAGTTCATTTCACAGATGGGGAAACTGAGACAAACAGGGTTAAGTGACTTGCCCAGGGTCACACAGCTAGTAAGTGTCTGAGGCCAGATTTGAACTTATGAAAATGAGTCTTCCTGACTTCAGATCCAACACTCTGTCTATTATACCACCTAACTGCCCAGAGTTAACTTTAAATATAGCTTATCTTTACTTAGGACCTTCATTTTCAAAAGTCATCCTCATTTATCCTCTTAACTCTACAAGGCTTAGTAGATATTATTATTTCCATTGTTAAAGGGAAGAATGCTGACCTTGAACAAATCACCACCCTAAGCCTCTGCTTCCTTATCTACACAATGATAAGGGCAGACTAGATGAGCCCTAAGCTCTTTTCCAGTTTCGTATTAAGTAAAGTGTCCAGAGTCCCACAGTAAACCATTGATGATTTCAGGGTTCAAACCCACATTTTTTCCTTTGAGGCCAATGCTGAAAGCACAAGGTGTCAGGGACACCTTCCCACTTAAGAAAGCATACTTAGACAGGATGCTGGTTTGGGATAAAAATGAAAGCCTGTTGAAAATCAGAAATTGTATCCAGCTTATTAATTTTTTTTGTCTCTGTAACTCAACAGACCTGAGTCAGAAAGGAATATCACTCCAATTGGAGGGAGGGATCAAGGGGGAGTGAATGAGTGAGAGCAAATGTTTCTATTCATCTTTTGAATATTCTTTTCACCACTTTCCTACAGAACCTGGGGCTGGATTTGTCTGGAAGGCACTCAGATGGTAAACAGGTGTTGTAGGAGATTAATGATATAGTATCTCTCATGTAAAGAGAGTATCTCTCATGATTGGGTTACCTTTTCTAAAAGAAAAAAAAAAACACTCAATTTGAGCCTCAAATAAACCCTGCTCTTTTTAGTTGGCACCCTGTTCTGAGTTCTACACTGAGAGCTTAGAAGCCAGAGATCTCCTTTTTCCCAAACACATAGCTTCAGGAGGATAACAAGCTCCAAGGTCCTCTTCAGAAACCTCTATTCTACTGAATTCCATAAACATTTATGTGGCTCCTACTGTGTTCAAAGCACCTGTGTCTGACACTGGGAAGTCAAAGACAAAAACAAAATAATTCCTGCCCTCAAGGAGCTTACATTCTACTTGGAGAGATACATAAAGAGAAAAATTAATACATGGTAATTTGTGGAGGAAGAAAACACTAAAAATGTGAGAAAAATCAGAGACAACTTCATGGAAGAGGTAGCATCTAGGATGAGATTCAAAGAAAGACTCCAAAGGACAGAATGAGAAAAGGCTTACCAGAAAGGAAGTGATTTGCCCAAAATTACATAGCATTGTGGGAAGCCCCTGGACTCCAACTGCCTTGAATATATAGAGAAAAGAAAGCCAGGCCTTAATTTCTTTCAAGGTTCAGCTCAGGGGTCACCTTCTACAAAAGCTTTCCTGCTTCCTTCATGCCTCCTCCTTCCTTAATGCTCCCTCTTCTTCAAATTATCTTTTATGTACTCATCTGTTTATGTATCAGAACCAGTTCTGCAGGAAGAGTGATAGGGAATCAATCCATTAAGCATATATGGTTTCCTATGTAGGCAATCTGAGGGCCGGCTTGACATGAGATGACATGAATTCTTGGTGGACTTAGTGTGGTTTTGTGACTTTCTCCAATAGGGTTCAGCACCTTGGGAGTAGAAGCAAAAAGATAAATGGTTGCAGAAGACCCAGCATTGAGGGAGATACATAAGTTTAAAAGGAGAGAGAGAAGCAACACGGCAAAGTGTTGGGGGAAAACAATGAATTTGAAATCAGAAAATCTGGGGTTCAAATCCTGGCTCGGTCGCGTACTATATAGGTGACCTTGAGGAAGTCCTTTTAACTCTTTAGGTCTCAGTTTCCTCATGTGTAAAATGGAGAGTTGGACCTGATGACCTCCAAGTCCCCCATCAGGTCCTATAAGGTCCCCTTGAAGCTCTAACTCTATGATCCTAAAAGTAGAAGTATATGATCAGAGGGTAGAATTCCAGAGTCCAACATCATGGAGATGGTATAGCTATAGGTTGTCATGAAGTCAAAACTACAGGCTAATTAGATAGAAAGAAAAGAGAGGTCATGGAAGCTCATGAGGTTGAACTGGGAAGCCAGAATGCTTAAGAGGACATCAAAGAGAATACTGAAGTCCTTATGGATGAGGGCAGGGTTTGAAGCTGAGAAGAAGACTTTGGGACAGAGACAAACTCCTTGAGATAGAAGGGAGTGTGAGCTGGAGATCCATAGATTCCAGTTTTTGAGATTTGGACAGGGAAAACGAAGGTAATGGATTGCAAATCCAAAGAAGAGAGGTTGCTCAATGGTGACAGCAGTGGGAGAGTACAGAAGCGGCAGTAGGAGGGAGGTCTGAGTGGGGGACGAGGTCTCCAGTCCTCCCAATCCCTTCATTCTGACATTCCTTGTCATTACTTCAGCCTCTCTTTCTACCTGAACGAGAACTAAAGGCAAAGGATAATAAGAGAGGCCACTTTGTTCTTGCCCCATCCACTCTCTCCCTGCTTCCTGCACTATCCAATGTCAAGTCCATGTCCCCATAGATGAACTGGCAATTTCCCAGGGTAGGACAGAGAGGGAGGCAAGTGATTTTAGCTCCATCCCTTCTGGTTCCTTCCCACCTCCCTTGAATTATCCAAAAATTACCTCAATCCTCTACTTCATTTTGCCTCAGTTGACACAGTCATAGTTATTGGGGGTACACGGTATTTGGTCCTTCCTAAAGCCTAGTTACCAAAACTTCATCCAAAGACTAAAATCTTTAAATTCATGCTGGCCAAGAAGAGTTATGGTGAAATAGGTTTTCACAGTGAAACCACCTTTTGCTATGTCAGATCTTCTGTGAGTAGCCAGTATTCAAAGGCAAAATCCTTATGATATCAATGAGCCAACTTAGCAGGGACTGACATTGACCTTTAGACGAATCGTCCAGACGATTCAAGATTTTTATACATTTATCTTGACCGTCATTTTGAGAAGCAGTACATGGTAGTGAATAGTTCTGTAGCCTTATAGCCAGAAAGACTTGGATTCGAGTCTTGTCTATGGCATATATGAGCTGTGTAACCCTGGACAAGTCACTTAACTTCTCAGTCTTCCAGATGACTCTGAAGGTATAAATTGCAAACAAGTTACTAAGGGAGTTCTTTGTTGTTCAGTCGTTTCAGTTGTGTCTGACTCTTCATGACCCCATTTGGGATTTTCTTGGCGAAGACATTAAAGAGGTTTGCCATTCCTTCTCCAGCTTATTTTACAGATGAGGATAGTGAGGCAAACAGGGTTAAGTGACTTGCCCAGGATCACACAGATAGTGTCTGAGGCCAGATTTGAACTCAGGAAGATTAATTTCAAGCCTGGCACTCCATCCACTACACCATCTAGCTTTCCTAAATGCATCAGAAATTCCAGAAGCAAAGGTACTGTTAGACCTTCTAGGGCCTCATGAGCAAAACTTAGGTGTGGTAAGAAAACCTCACGTAAAGGACATGAGCACATTTTTCCCCAGGCCATAACTGAGCCAACAGCATTTCCCTTTCCAATTAACAAAGACTTTTCTTGATGAAGAGAAATATAGGGTTTCCATATGCTTCCCTAAAGCCTGAGAAAATTCCATGAGAGGAAAAAAGTATAGGCCTAACTATAGTTTTACTTCTATCATTAAATAATTGCATACCTTAGAAAAATCACAGGGAACGCTGGGCTTAAAAGAAGCAGTACGGTGAGGGTGGAGGAAGTCTGTGGTAATAGGGTACCACTGGACATGGATGAGTTGAGAATCTAAAGATTCAGTTCCTTTCTACTACACCCATCGCTGTATGATTTGGGGGCCCACTCTTCTTTTTTCCAGCAGCTTAGAAGCTTCTTGGAGACAATCATTATAGAATCTTTTAAAATTAGCTCAAATATCACCTCCTACACGAAACCTTTCTTGATCTCCCTTCCCTCCCCTAGCCTAGCTACTAGTGCCTCACTCCTAGAAAAAAATTACCATGTATTTATTTTGTCTATACTTATACATATGTATATGTCTTCTCTCCTAATAGGATTTAAGCCCTTTGAAGGCAAAGATTACTTCATTTTTGTCTTTGCATCTGTAGTATACTATACTACAGTATACTATCAATCAATAAATGATTGAACTAGAAAGGACCTTAGAAAGTCATCTATTCTAACCCTCTAATTTTATAGATGAGGAAACCGAGGCACAGAGAAGTTAAGTGACTTTCTCACACAGTAAATAATAGAGCTAGGTTTTGAAAGCAGTTCCTCTGATACCAAATACAGTATTGTTGTTTTGAGTTTTGGGGTTTTTTTAATCCTGTACCAGACCTTCAGACATATCCTTCAGCTATGCAGAATTGGCCAAAGAGAAATGCAGGGCTAATTGTATTTTGGTGAGTTGGCACTTAAGTATAGGTTGTTTCTCAGGGACAACAATTCAATTCAATGAATACGTATTGAGTTCCTGTTATGTATGAGGCACTGTGGTAGACGCTGGAAATACAGAAGGCAAAAGCAAAAATGGTCCTTTCCATTCTACTGAGGCAATCAAACACATGACTATAGTTAAGTCAAAGAGTGTGCAAAGTATTATAAAGGAATTTCAAGAGGGAGGAAGGAGGGCCAACAAAGGGCTTTGTCGGAGTCACTTGTTTCATCTGGCACCACTGTGAGGATGTTAGGGACTTGTGGATCCTTGAACCCACGCAGGCGATCATGACCAAGTGGCATCAGCAGCATCTCCAGAACTTTACAGGCCTTCTGCCTTTGTTTCTCACTTTACCGACGGTTCCAGGTGATTAGTATAAGCTCAGTCAATGTGGATGTTCTTGCTTGCGGTCACAGTAACCTGGTGTGAAGGGGCATGGGTGGGAGGAGGGATGTGACTATACCAGAAACTCAGGCAAAGTTCAATTTCCGTTAAATAGGTGAAGTAGGGTGAGTAGGGGGGTGGGGAGACTTATTTCATTCCTGATGACTCCTGGACTGCCTCCTTTAATGCCTTTAATGATCCTGTTAGCTTAATGACTCTGCTGCAATTAAAGTCATACTGGTTAAGCATTGTGAATTACATTCTGCTTGTTAGTGTCTGCCTTTGATACAACATAATAGCGGGTAATCTCCTTTACATCATAACTCATTTTAAATATTCCTTTTCCGTATCTGTTCTTCCTCAAGTGATTTATCACCTGGTCCTGCTAAGAAGTATAATAAAAAGAAAGTTAAGACCTAAATAACTCTTCCAGAGTCTTTTAGTTCATAGCATTTAGAATAAACAAGGAGCAAAGGATGAGAGGATTTTCTGATTGGCTCTCTGAGAAATGGGAGGTTGGCAACCAGTGGATTAAACTAGACTAGTTATTCCACATGAAAATATTAGTTTTATATCACCTCCCTGCCCTTCCTCCTCTTGGACAAAAAAATCAACAAAGGCCAAAGCCAAGACTCCACTGGAAAAGTAAAGGAGCTGGAGAGATGATAGAGAGGAGTAAGGTAATTATCCAAATAAATTAGGGGAATACACATTCAGACATATAGGTAAACAGATAGATAGATGTGTATACTTAAGGTATATATGTATATATTGTATTGGTGGCTATATTATACGTATATATTATAATACACACTTATTTGTATTTATGTAGACATATCCTTGCATCTTTATATATGTATTTTATATCTTAATGTTTTCTATATATAGTGTGTGTGCAAAGTGCACGTAGATTTGCTGAATAATCTGGATAATTGTCTCAAATGCTAATTAAACTGCCCAAAGGAAATATAGAATTTTGCAAAAAATCTGTCAAATGTGACCAATGTCAACCATTTGGATAATTAAGGCAAATGCAGTCATTTCCCTCCCCAAACACACACACACACAAAGTGCTTTTCTCCCCTTCCTCTCACACCTCTCAATCTCATGCCACAAGTAATGTGAACATTTATTCTAGGTAGCCAACTCACTTTGCTTGGCAGATTTTACCAGGCTGCAGCTTGGAGACTATAACAGTTTCCAAAACTTCGTATTTTTCTTAGACAAATTCTCAAAGAGCTGTTTTAACATAATGGTAACTGACATTTCTGTAGGCTTTTAAGTTTCCATAGTCCTTTCAATTCATTGCATCATTTGAGCATCATAACAACTCTGTTAGGAAAGATATTAATAAAAATTTATTTTTTAAAAAATAGGCTTTTATGTCAGAAATGTTATGAGAAATGTTTGCTGATAATAGAAAATGAAATGGAAAAGTATATGATTATCCCCATCTTTCAGAGGAGGTAACTGAGAGTCAGAGAAGCTAATTGTCTTGTCCATGACTATACTGTCTAGTAAGCTCTGGAGTAGGATGCAAACTTGAGTCTTCCCAACACCAAGTTTGCCTATCTATATGCTACACCACATTGCCTCATACAAGGATGTGAGTCTCTAATCCTTGCATCCAAGAAAGATCCTCATCAAGAATCATTTCTTCTTTTTTTCTAAGAAGTTTTGTGGCACCAGATTTAGGAATAACACATACAGAGAACACATTTTGAACTAAAAAGGCATGGGTTACACTAGACTTAATGAAACCCAATCATTCATTCTGACAGTCCATGAATGTTCATGGTAAATCATGGGAATTAGAGGTGGAAAAATATCTTCTGGGGCATCCAGTTCAGTCCTTGGAGACCAATCCAAGATTGGCCCCTATAGTGTTTTGTTTTAATGCCTCCTTATTTGATCATACCATGATGCCTTCATAAATAATAAAGGTCAGAAAGGCCCACTTCAAACACAGTCCACTGGAAAAAGTGGGAAAATGCAGATGAAAAGATGCATTCCCCCACCCAAACCTATTGATGACAAAATTACCACACTATGACTAATACAGGCTGCCCCCTGAATATATTCAGGATATATCCCTAAACTGATATATACATGAACACCAACAAATCATTACACAAAATCACTGATCTTTGGGAGAGAAAATTAGTTATTTTTCCTAAAAGTAAATGAGCTTCTCCACATACAAATGTAAGGCATTAGAGCAAGTTAAATGACTATAGAACTAGAGCTATAAATGACCTTAGAGATCATTTAGTCCAAGTTTCTCATTTTAGAGATGAGGAAAATGAGACCCAGAGAGGGTAAGTGACTTGTTTAAGATAAGTAAGTGGCAGAACAAGCTCAAAACTCAGGGTTTTTGATTCTAAACTGATTACCCTGTTCACTGTACCACAGAGAAACCTAGGATTATAGGGAAATATTAAAATGACCAAAAAAAACCCAAAACGTGGAAGCTTGTGCTTTTCATGGCTGAAGACGAAGCTAATACAGATGAGCTCGCCACTCTCATTTGCCACTCTCCCTCAATCTAGTCTTATCCTGTCCCTTCCTTCTCTCAGTTAGAGGATGATGGAATTTTAGAACTAGAAGATGCTTTAAAATATTATCCCATTGTACATATCAAGAAATCAAACCCTGATATCACAGTAGGAAAGTTGTTGTTAGAAATCTGGAAACCTGAACTTTTGGATCCTACTAGATTCCCATGGCAGCATCCTAGTTGCAAAACTTGGAAAGCTCACAAGTCCAAGTAATAATTAACATTGACTTAGCACTTTAAGGTTTACAAAGATACAGATATCTATAGATATAGATATAGATATACACACGTATGTATGTATATGTATATGCATATATGTATATACACACATACATACATACAAATACACGTCTGGGGCAGCTAGGTGGCCCAGTAGACAGAGCACTGGGCTTGGAATCAGGAAGACTCATCTTTCTGAGGTCAAATCTGGCCTTACTAGCTATGTGACCCTGGGCCAGTCACTTCACCCTGTTTGCCTCAGTTCCTCATCTATAAAGTGAGCTGGAGAAGGAAATGGCAAACCACTTCTTTGCCAAGAAACCCCTAAAATGAGGTCACAGAGAGTTGGACATTACTGAAACATCTGAACAACAATAATACATATACACATATATATGTATGTGTGTGCATATGTAATATATAATATAAATATATATATGAAGTCCTTTATAAACCTTAAAGTGCAAGTCATGGTTAATATATATTTATATATATACACATACATACATACATACACACATATATACATACATATATGTACAGTTTTTAATTTTTTAATCTTATAACAATTTCATGAGGAAGGTGCTATTATTTTCCTTATTTTATAGATGAAGAAACTGAATCCGAAAGCCCTAAAGTGACTAGTGTCTGAGGCAAGAGGTGAACTATCTTCTGGACTGAATATATATCACTCTACTAGCCACTGACTGCCTCCCTCCTCACTTACTTTTTGACCCCTCAACATAGACATCCAGATAGCCAACCCAAGCCCTCAAACAAAGTCCAAAGACACAGGAGGCAGAGACTCCTGTGGATTTCCTCCCCCTAGCTACCCCAAGGATGCAGAGGACAGAGAGGTAGCAGATGGGCAGTCCAAGTGGTCCTTCTCTCTCTGAGCCTCAGGATATGGCCTCAGACCATACCACTGACCACAAGGATCTACCTCCCTTACCCTGAAGCACCAACAACAGGAAGCTAATCATGTTCTCCTCCAAAAAGGGAATGAGGGCTGGGGTAGAGTGAGGAAGACTTCTTGTCACTTGGGAGATCAGAACAGTTTAAATTGTATCTGTAGAATGAACAAGATTACAAGCCACACTGAGGGTTAATACAAATTAGATTTGGAGATGGGGTAATAATAATAGCTAGCATTTACAGTGATTCAAGGTTTGTCAACATACAGAATTTACATATAAAATTTCATTTGATCCTCATAATATCCCTGGGACGTAAGTGCTATTATTATCCTCATTTTACAGATGAGGAAACTGAGGCTGAGAGAGGTTAAGGGACTTGCCCAGGGTCATATAGCTAGCAATTAGCTGAGGCTGGATTTGAACTCAGGTCTTCCCGATTCCAAGTCCAGCACTCTTACCCATTGTGCCATCTAGCTGGGTTGAAATACAACTTTTATATGAATAGGTATGGCACTTTGGGGAGGGCAGTGTAAATGTCCTAGAAATAGCATTGTACTGGGAGTTACAAGACATATTCTGCCTATTAACTCACTTTGTAATTTGGCCTGATACAGGGCCTCTTTAGACTTCATCTTTCTCAACTATAGAAAGATTTTGGGCCATATGATGTCTGAAGTCCCTTTTGGTCAGATTTGATTGAATTCTCTCTTCTCTTCCCCGCTCCTCCCACCTCCTTCTCTTCTCTCCTCTCCTCCTCCCTTCCCTTCCCTTCCCTTTCCTTCCCTTCTTTTCCTTGTCTTCCCTTCCCTTATCTTCTTTCCTCTCCTCTCCTGTTCTGTTCTATTCTGTTCTACTTTATTCACCTTTAAAAGTAACTAATATGTACCAGGGTAGTAAATAGAGGGACTCCCAAGAGTGAAGAGTACCTGAGTTCAAGTCCCACACCAACCATGGAGACTATGACCTTGGGCATATCAACTAACCTCTCGATGCCAATAGACAACTCTCAAAGACTATGAACTACTGGGACTTCCATATACCAAAGAGCTAATCCAAAAAAAAGTACTTAAAAAAAAAACACTGGGGATCAAAGAAAAAAAAACAGAATTTCTGTCCTCAACAATATTACATTTTACTGTAATAAAGTCATGAATCTATGGGGTTGGTCCAATCATTTCCAAAAGCTGATTGTTGATGGTCTAAGTTGGTATCATGAGTATAGCTTCATCATCCAGCCTTTTCTGCACCTAAGGTAGACATTAGCCCCTACATGAAAAAAAAAGCCTCTAGTAAAATCCTTCACTGAGACATTTTCATGCTATAGAGGTGACCCTGGCTTGTCTGAAGGCTAAGCCAGAAGTGTTGGGCTCTGGCAAATGCTACCAAGCAGGAAAAGCTGCAAACACAAGTCCATCAATGGTCTGTTATCTAAGACCAGTTTCAACGAACCTCAGGATTGCTCATCACCTGCTTGGCCATAGGATAATCATTTTTTATCCATAACAACTCTTGGAGGTGACGTATCACATCATAGAAGGACTGGGGCCAGTGATGGAGGGAGAAGGAAGTAGTATCCCCAATGACAAAATCACAAGATCCTTAAAGTATTGAAATATGGGAGGAGTGAGGACAAGTGAAAACATCTGGATGAGAGTCAATTTAAATAATAAAAGATAAACATATCTTTAATTTGGGATACTTCAGTGTAGAATTTTGTGTGATCAGCAGCAAAACACAGACCCAGCTTTCTCTTCCATTCTTAAAGCTATTTCACTTTGAAAGTTAATATTTTTTCCCTACAAGCCTTAGAAAATGGACTCCTTCCCAAACTGCTAGACTTGCTGTTTCCCAGACCTCTCAGCTACCCAAAGCATGTCACCTTGGCTGAGGAAAAGCAGATGCTGCCGGTCTAGCCAACTGTAAAGAACAGTGAAAACCCTACCTCTCCAGAAATCTTTAAATCTGTCTCCTCATAAGCTATTTTCTAAAGGAAAAAAGGCAATTTTCAAAAGAAACAAGTTGACAGAATAATAATTATTATCATCATTGTTAATGATAAAATTAATGCAATCAATAATAATATCCCAGATATATACTTAGCCAATAAGACACATACTGCTATAATGAGTTAAGACCAAACTCATCTTGGCTATGGTAATAAGAAGACCGTCATATCTTCAGAGATTCTCCAGCTATCGGTCACATTTCCAAGAGAGATCCAGGCCAACCGCAGATTTTCATACATTAATATGTCAAAAGAGCTGTGATGCCATTGGTGTAGACACTCCCTTCACCAAGGAGTATCACAACCCCTCCAGGCCTCAGAAGATGATTTAATGAGTTGCTCTGGCCAGAAAGTTTCATTATGTGGTCACTAGTCTCCAAATTTAGCTAGTTTGGACCTCAGACAACAGTACATCACTGGCTCTACAGTCAAAATCTTTCCATCTTGGAAGGACTTGTCAGAGCCTGAACCCCAATGGCTTTGCATTAGAGAAAACAAGATGAACTCTATGCCTCAATTGGAAGAAGGTTTGTATAGAAGAGATTAATGATGTAGTAGGAAAATACTGGACTGGGAATCAGAAGGCCTGAGTTCAAATACCAGCCATGAAGTTTACTATCTGCATAACCTTCAGCAAAATACTTTCCTTCTCCGGACTTCACTTATCTTATCTCTAAAAATGAGTAAGCTGAGTTAGATGATCTCTGAAGTCCCTTTCAGATGCAGAGTCTCTGAAATTCAATTCAATAAATATTTATTGAGCACCTACTATGTTCCAGGTACTGTGCTAAGCTCTAGGGACACAAAAAGGCAAAATTAAACAGTATTTAGTAAATATGAGAAACATCTTGATGTTATGGAAAGACTTGGGTGGTAAGAGCAGACAGGAAATAAAATGATAATAATTATTATTCTTGTTATTGATATAATTAGCATTTATATAGTGCTTTAAGATGTGCAAAGCATTTTACATATATTATCTCATTTGATCTCCTTTGAGAATGCGGCACATGGATTCAGGACACCTGGATTCTTGTTCAAGGGGCATCACTCCCTTATTGCATGAGTTTGGGTAAGTCCCTTAAGCTCACTGGGCCTCATTTTCTTCACCTGAAAAGAGAGGGAGTTGAAGCATATGGTTTCTAAGGTTCCTTCCAGTTCTAAACACAAGACTCTCTGAAAAGTGAGATAGACATTCTGAGGAGCTATATATCAGTATGAACTAGAGTGGTCATCAAGGACTTGATGGAGGTGATTTGAGTTGGGTCTTTTGATAGGTAGAACTTGGAGAGAAGAAGGCATTCTAGGTGTGGGGGGAGGGTCGTGGCACAATGAGGAAGAGGGACAGCAGTACAGAGGAAGGAATGAGCATGGCACATGTAAAAGACCAGGAGGGGAAATCCATTTTGAAGAGAAGGCATGAGTTTAGCTACAATGGGAAAGTCCTTCTAAAGAATATCAATAGAGGTGTGCTTATTTTTTTTTCAGGTTTTCATTAAATGTATATATTTTTTCAAAATAAGTATTGAGCATTGATTAACTTCCAAAAATGTATCTTCTCCAACAAAAAAAAAATACTGCGTACAGTTACTCAAAGCTAATTAGGGTTGGGACTAGGAAAAGGGGATGTAGGGAATGGAGGAGAGGAGGAAGGGGGAGGGGACCAGGACTGGGTTCTGTCTGTCAAAGTGAAAGCTACTTGTGTCTTACATGTTCTAGTGTCAGGATAGGCTCTCTCTCTCTCTCTCTCTGTCTCTCTCTCTCTCTCTCTCTTTCTCTCTCTCTCTCCCTCTCTCTCTCTCTCTTTCTCTTTCTTTATCTCTCTCACCCCTCTCCGGATAGATAGATATGCATATATATTATATATTATTATTAAGCTTTAATCATTGAATTGACATTGCCTCAATCAAATTGAGACCTGTTAAAGACATTAGCTTAAAAAGGCCGAGGTCCCCCACTGCACCCTGAGCCATCTCCAGTCATCCTGATCTATATCTGGCCACTGGATCCAGATAGCTCTAGAGAAGAAAGTGAGGCTGGTGATTTTGCACATTCCAATTCACTAGCAAGTCATAGCATCACCCCCCTGATGTCATGGTCCTCTTTGAGAACAAAGGACAAAGAGCAGCAGATAGATAGATGTGTATATTATATATTATTATATATAAATTTTTTACTAATTATAGAATTAATTAATATAATTATCTATGATATATAATTGTGTGTATATACATACATATATATGTGTGTATCTGATTTATATATGGTTGTTTGCATGTTATCTTCCCATTTGATTGTGAACACTTCAAGGGCAGGGACTGTCTTTTGCCTTTCTTTGTATTCCCAGCACTTAGCTGGGCCTGGCACACAGTAAACACTTAATAAATGTTTATTGACAGACTGATTGACTGAAGTGGTAAGGGTATGTTTTTATCTTTTCCAAGGGCCCTTCACCCCTTCCAGTAAGGGATGCTTGGTTGAACCAACTCACACCTAGCATGATGCTGGTATCTGAGAAAGGGAACAGAAGTATAATGTCCCATAGAACACCACAATATCAATACAAAGGCAGTGAAGGGGACAGGAAAAGAATGATAACATGGAGGCAATGGGGAAGAGGCACTTACATGAAACCATGAATACCAGCATATACTAAACATAATCAAAATTTTCTTTCTTTGCCAAATGAGGATTCTAGAGAGACTCAGTCATGATTCTGAACATTACCTAGTCTAGCAAATGAAGATATAGATGAAAACATTGAAGACTAGGATAAATATATGTGTATATTCATCACATGAATCATATCACATATGCATATGTACATATAAATATATATGTATATATACATCTGGGTTTGTATGTGTATATATATGCGTATAAAATGTAACAACCTTCCAGTAAGTCTTAGGCTAGCTGCAAAGGCCATAGGAGTTAAAGAGACAAGTGGAGGTGTAAGACTCTGTCTTTTTCATTGAAGATGCTCACTCAGGTTGCTGGAAAAAATTGCCTATATGGATCCAGTAAGTTAGACAGCATAGATCAGAGGTTCTCAGACCCCAGAGGAATCTAGAGAGCCTTTCAGGAGATTTGTGAAGTCATAATAACTCTAAGATGCTATTTGTACATTAAAATACTTCTTCCTTTTCCAAGTACATATCTGGATAAGGCTAGATTTTCTTCATATACTTCAACCAAAACAACATATCACAGCAGATGTGAGAATCTAGCTGACTTCTATTAAGCCAGAAACTAAAAAGTTGCAAATATATATGAAACAATGCTTTTCTTTTTACTAAGTTTTCTTTTAGTTTGGAAAATATAAAGATTTTTCATAAAAATATATTAACATGTAATGGTTTATTAATATTTTAAATGAATTAATAAATAAATATTTTTAAAACTTGCCCATTTTAGTTCTAACATGGTAAATATTGATATATAGAACCCACATAAGCAAAAGCTCATTGGAATCCTCAATAATTTTAAAAAATATAAAGATTTCCTTAATAATTTTTAAGATTAGTAAGGGTTCCTAAGTGCAAAAAGTTTGAAAACTGCTGCCACAGACAACTGTCACAGCATTAAACAAAGAAGAATAATTGAGATAAATCATAATTGAGATACCCAAAAATTCAAGGAGAGAGAAATGAAGAGAGAGGGAGAGAAAGAGACAGACAGACAAAGAGAGAGAAAAACCCACAGCCTCAAATGTCTATGCACAAAGTGTAGGCAACCAGCAGCCTGAGCTAGGGGTTCTAATGCAAAGAGGCAAATTGAACTTTATAGGTACTCCAGAGACTTGGCTCTGGAAAGAAAGAGTTTATTCAAAAGAAACAATATAGGTAAAAGAGGAAAGTAAAAGTATATATTAAGAAGATATATCATGTGAGAAAATTCAGAAACCAGAAGGCACAGCATAGCAGAGATCACTTGAGTGAAGATAAATTGTGACAGTTAAGAGAAACAATATTGTCCTTAAAGTATACTACAGACTACATGGACAAAAGGAAGAAATAGATGAGGTATTCAGGAAAAAGATACAAGCCTTGAGTACAGACAGAGCACTTTAATCATCTGTGTATTTTCCAAAAGCAGAGCAGCTAATAACTCTGCTTACCTTTGTAACCCTCCCACCTAAGATGTTGCCATTGATCTTGGTAGGACATGAATACTGGTATGCAGGTATTGTCCAGGATTTCCCAATTGTCTGGTATTTCTTACCACAGTGGAGCTTCCTTCCAGTGGGAAGCCACTGGGTCAAGACACAGAGAAGCTGAGCACAACCATGGAAAGGAATAACTGAGAGCCACTCTGATTCCCCCATGTTTCTCCTATAGAGCCAGCAGAGTTGGGAGGGGGGAGGGGACTGGGAGCTATCCCTGTGAAAGAAAATAGGGGAAGCAAGTGGAGTTAAGACTTCATGGCAAGGCAGAGCATGAATGAAGGCAGCAAGAGATGTAGTCAGACAGGCCAGCAATGGTAGATCAGACCAGAAATGATGAGCTGTGAGCCTGTACTTCTCAACCAGTTTCACCAAAAGTATCCAGAGAGGCCTCATCTATTCCCTACCCCAACCCTACCCCTGTAGCAGGAACACAGAAAGTGGAGGCACCTGAGTAGAACACAGGTGGTCAGCACAGTAGAAAGAGCAACACATCTGAATCATAGCAGTGGGAAGGAAGCAGGTATGATTAATAAACGTCAAGTGTGTGCTGCATTTTCTTCCTGCCAGGGAGCATAGTCAATCTGCTCATTTAAGCAGAATGGAACAATGCTACCATTGTTCTTATTTGGTGAGGCTGGATTTCATAATTCACAGTGATATAATGACTTAGTGTGAGGAGAGATAAAGAGTGGTTCAATGTTTATTGCAATGAGGTAGGGCAGTTATAATATTGTTGGGTCCCCAGGTATTGTTTTTTCCCCAGTTTGTGATACTCTTTTCTCTTAATGTGCTGCTCATCTCCAGAGGATGACCAGGATGATGTATCCCTAAGGGCACTTGTGAAGTTTGTGGCTATCCTGTCAAGCTATCTGTCCCCAGGTCTGACACATATTGTACCACTGGACAGTTAGACTGTGATAATTTTGCACCACAGGGTCGAGAAACATACCTAATGACAGTGGGAATAGGGGAGCCACTCTTTAGGGTAACCCTTCAGATTGCTTTGTGTTGCATAGATATGGCCTCAGATGCACACAGAACACACCACTGACATTAGCAAATACATATGTACATGTGTCTGCCTGTGATTGATAACCCGTTGGAAACATAAAAGTTGAAACCCTCTAAGAATTATATCCTTGTTGTTCCATTTTTATTACCAAAGCCCTTTTCAACATTTGGTTATACAAGTAAAACATTTTTGTGGTTTCAAGAACACTGCACACTTCTAAAATGGAATATGGTTGCCAACTAATATTGCAGAAACTAAATAGATGACATCTGGAAAGGGAAATTTGAAAAGGAAAAAAAAAACCCCTACCACCATTGTTTTCCCCTAACTCCTAGTTTTGCCTATGACTATGCATCCAAAGGCAGAGCAAAGGGTGAAAGCTAAGTAGTTATTCCCATAATTCTATCGGAGTCCCAGAATTCAGAGTTTGAAAGGACCTCAGAGCCTTTAACCTATAACTACAAAAGAATGTGCTGGGCAAGCAAACCAACAAGCGGTCAATCATTCTTTGTTTGAAGAATTCCAATGTAAGGAAAGGTTACCTGTTCCACTTTTGGATAACAGTCATTGTTAGGACATTTTTCCTTATATCAAACCTAAATTTCTACCAGAGTCTCTGAAACTTGCTATGGAAGAAAGAAGGGAGGGTGTTTGTTTGTTTGTTTGTTTGTTTGTTTTTCACCTTAATGATCCAGACTGATGCCCACTTGGGCCAAATTTAACAGGTAACTCCAGCTCTCCACGTTGCTTCTCCAGGGCAGCTATAGGTCATTTTTGCATGGGGGAGAAGAGATAATGTAGACAGTATGTCAATCCCAAGGCTATTGCAGCCAGCCAAGGTTATTCAGAATAAATAAGTCAAGCCCCACACAACCAAGATAACTGAGGGAAAACTCATGAGACTGGGAGGTTGTCTTATATAATCCCATTTGTCAAGCTATACACTCCAGATTCACTGGATATCTGCCAGTTCTCCACTTCTGACTGAACTAAGACTTGACATCACTGTACTTCTTTTTTATTCTCACATTTTCTCAAAATATAATACTTTGCCCTTTGACTAGATTTAATTCTCCCTTGTTCCTATGAGGCAGAGAATGCTTCCTCTCCAGTATTGAGGGGGATTTAGGGCTTGGTGTCTACCAATGAAAACATGTGGAGGATTGAAGCTTTTATCCAGATGGGTCAGTTGAAAAAAACAAAACCAAAGCATCTCCAAAATACATATACACACAACCAAAGGGAAGTAGGGCAATATGCAATTAGCCAGGGAATATGGTGCTGCCTTCCAACAATTCATTCAAGCAAAATAAAACCTCCATTACCCAAATCAGGAAGCAGTAAGATAGAGGGGAAACTGTGCTGGATTTGGAATCAGCACCAGGGGTCAAACCCAGTCTAGAAAGTGGGCCTCAGAAGGGAGAAATTTCTGGTCCTAGGTAAGTTAGTCAGAGGGCAAAAATGAAAAGCCATATTTCCTGTCTTCCAGACCAGTGCTTTCTCCAATATCCCACATTGTCTCAAGAAGTCACAATGCAATCGAGTGTTTCAATAGTACTACAGACAATGAATGCCACAAAATCATGGCATTGTAGGTCTATGAATTTAGCGTTGGAAGGGACCTCAGACAGCATCAGTCAGTCAGTCAACTAGCATTTATTAAATGCCTACTATGTGTCATGCACTCTGCTAAGTGCTGGGGATACAAAGAAAAGACAAAAAACAAACAGTCCCTTATCTTAAGGAGCTCAGAGTCTAATGTGGGAATGGGGGGATGGGGGACAACAAGCAAACAATGATATGCAAACAAGACATAGACAGAATAAATTGGGGATAGTCTCAGAGAAAAGGCATTAAGCTTAAGCAGGTCTAGGAAAGACTTCTTGCAGAAGATGAGACTTTAGGTGAGACTTGAAGGAAGCTAAGAGGCTTCAAGTCCAACCTCCTCAAGTCCAATTTTGCAGATGTAGAAATTGAAGCCCCGAGAATCATGTTCTCCTGATTCCCAGTTCATTGTTCTTTCTAATATTCTAGGCTGACTCAAAGGAGAGAATAGTCTCTGTGGTCTTCAGCAACTTGGGAAAGCTTCATGGAGAAGGAAGAACTTGAATGAGTCCTTAAAGGATAAATAGAGTGAGGACAGGCAAAGAAGAGGAAGACTATTCCAAGCAGAGAAATGAGCAGAGACAAGTAACATGGCACAATGGGAAGAATAATGGCTCTGAAGTCAGACGACTCAGCTTCAAATCCTACTTCTGAGATTTACCACCTGTTCGACATTGGGGAAGTTGTTTAGCTTCTCTGGGCCTTGGTTTCCTTATATGCAAATTGAGGGGATCGGACTAAAACGGCTCTAAGGTCCCTTCTCGCTTTAGCTCTATAAACCTATCTATGAGTCAAAGGTACTTAGAACCATCCCCTTAGCTGTGGCTACATGAATCCACTATGTTCATGTGTAAGTGAGAGCTCTGCTACAGGGAAAAGACAGAGGACCTAGATGGTATAAAACAAATGGTTAGAGCATGATGCTAATGAAACTAAGGTCCCCAGTTTACTCCCCTGCCAATTAGTTCTACAGAGTGAAAAACTGTTTCACAGCCCATGTTCCCCGTGCCGAAGGTCAATCAGCTAATTGTGGCAGAATTGGAGCCAGAACTAGTTCACATGCTCTTCCTCTCCCTTATTTTGACATTTATCCCACTATTAAGCTATGCACTATTTCTAGTGTGTTTCTCTCAAACTAGATCCCATAAGCTCCCATAAAGCAGGACCCAGGTTCCATGGCCTCAGACCTTCCTCAACCCCAACCATCCCAACAATCCTAACCAATCATTTTGCTAATCCGTACCACTGGTCACAATGGGGACAAGGACAGAGAACTCCTCCACATGCTTTAGCATAACCCATCTCTTACAGTGAAGGAAAAAAGAGAATTCAAGTCAATGCTATATGTTCCAGAGTCTAGCTTTCTGCTGCTAGTTCACATGTATCTCCCACATAACTCCTCAGCACAAATCCTCCAGTCTCTATTCCCTGCCCTCTTCCTCATGAATCACACCTATCACCACCCTACTCAGTCAATGAATCAACAAGCATTTATTAAGTACCTACCATATGCCAAGGACTGCTAGGGACACAAATGCAGAGCTTACACTCTAAAGGAGAAGACAACAAAAACATATATATATATGTATATACATATAGAGAGAGAGAATAAATATTAAGAAAATAAATGCAAATAAGTACATTAAATACAAGGTAATTTGGTAGAAACTAGAACACATGCTCTTCTTCTCCCTTATTTTGACATTTATCCTACTATTAGGTCATGCACTGTTTCTGACCATAAGCTCTCATAAAGCAGGACCCATTTCTTATTTTTCTTTTGTGCCTCCCTCAGGATCTGCAACAGTACTTTTTCACATAACCTATACAAATCAGGTTTATCTTCAACACTGAGCCTAGTTCCTTGCACAGAGTAGGTATAAAATAAATGCTTTTTTGTTATTCATATCAATGATGCTGATGAATAAATATACTACTAATGGAGTGTCAGTGGCACCAATTTTGTAAAAAACTAAAAACTAACACTTCCATATTCTAAATGGTCTATGATCTCCAGTTGTACAGATCTCAATGTCATCCAGACCTTCTTGGCAACTCTTGTCCATATTCTCCTGTAAATCTGATGCTCAATATGCCTTCTACTAAATCTCCTGCTATTGTATGGGTACCAATGGAGCACATAGACTGTCCATCTCATTCTACTCTTCTAACTGTACATCTTTTCATCTCTACCATTATATTTTTTACACAGCTTTTGCAGTAATCTGATACAGCTTATTCACACCCACACACATCTCTTCATGACTCTTTGAAGAGACTCACAGTTTTAATTCTTCAGAGATCATGGTATTTCATAATCTATAGTATCACAAGAATAAGCTGTGTGTAAGAAGATGGGTCTTTGTTTGAAATAGAAAGTTGCAGTCATTGTTCAATCCAACTTACTCTTTTCCTCCCATTCAATTTTGGACTTGTTGTCTACCTACAGTGCACGTCCAAAATACATGTACAGATGAACCTAGGGGCTACCCATCCAATGGCATACCATGGTCCGAGCAATGAGTGATTATGGTTCTCATGTAAAAGACTCTTTAGTGTTCTCGGGCTTTGTTAAATCAGCACAATGTAGTTCTCAAATAGCAGTTTTTAAAGGTGTTTACTATCAATGGAGAATCCCTCTTCTATTAGTACTCTGTGCTGGCCTTCTTATATGGCAGTGGCAAATTACTTTAGCTAGTATGTGTCTCCCTTATTTATGGAATATACCTTTCACATTAACAATAAGAGGGCTGTTGAACAAATTGTCTCATTTTTCGAGACAGGTTGAACTTTAACATACAGGTAGGAGTTGCCTTGATAGATGAAAATCTAATGCTGGTATTTTATTCTACTGAAACCATTTTTTTCACAGTCAACAAATAATAAGCACAGTGGAATCTTGGATTCTTTGTAAGTTTCCATCAATTGTTTGACTGGCATGATGTTATTCTATAGACTCTCATTAATGAAAGTCTGCCTGTTTCTTTAACATACTTTCATCAAGGATGCCACCAATATGTAGGTAGATTATTTTCATAAAAGTTTTATAAAATGAGAAAATAGGCATATTCATTGGTAGTTAGAGGTATTGAGTACCTAAGGATTGGTAAATAGTTTCTTGATTGCCTATTTTCCATGATAATAGATCTCTGATTTTTTCAAGTGTGTAGTATCCTCTCTTCTATCATATATCTTGAAAACTGATCTCACCTTCATCATAGTCTTCCTCTGTGTATCTGGACGTTTTTCCATTTGTGTTGTTTTCAATATTATTTCTATTTCCTCATGCAGAACATTGGGACTGTGATATTAGAGTCTCAATGTCCACCATCCTTGATAAAATAGTTTGTCATTAAAGTCTATATAAGGAAAAGTATATTATTATTATCATTTGTACTGTCAATAATCATGTTTTTTCCTATGCCAGGAAAGATCAGGCATTCTAAGGTTGGACCCTAACTTAAATGATCCTGGCATACAAACTAGAAAGAGGGCCTTTGAGGCACTGAGGAATGATCCTAGAGGAGGTTTTCAATTCTTTACCCTGCTTTGCTCATCTGGTTGCAGTTGTTACCTTGTTTCATTGTTATTTCACATCCTTGTTGATAATTCAGCTCTCACTCAATACAAAATTGGATGAATATGAGAAGTTAGTGAACGACAGAGATTTGGCTAATACTAGGCAAATGTTGTCCACTTTTCCACAATATAGCCAAAGAGGATTCTTTTGGCTTTATATAATTGCACTGACCCTCAATTTGCCTTTGCCTGTGTGGATCTGTGGTTAGGATTTTTTTAGTGAGGTTTTCTTCAACTGCATCAAAACCCCATACTCTTCATTTCCTTCCTCTACCCCCATACATAAATACATATATGCTCACACACACACACACACACACACACACACACACCAAGTCTCACCAAGGTCTCAACATTTCATTGGGATTTATTTGCATTATTAGGTTTATTTCAAGACCTCCTACCAGAAACAGGAAGAGTGAATATGAAAGATCTGTTTCCTTTCCATTGTGTTTTTTTCCCTCCTTCCTAGTGAAAATAGCTTGTTTGGAGAAGTCTAAGTGATTTGGAATTGAATGTACCAAAGGAATAGACACAAGGTTCTAATTTACAGTTTGGGGTCTCCCAGCCTCTGCATATGAGTTCTATAAATGAAACGTGTTGCTACAATGAGTCCCGTTGGGAAGAGCTGCATTTCCTCTAAGAACAGCTGTAGGGCTGTAATCTACCCAAGTCAGCTTCTGAATCAGATATGAATTATTGGCTCAGTCAGAAAGCTATGGATAAGCCTTCACCCAACAGGCAATCACATGTGGCACTTGGCAGAAATGAAAATATCCTTTCTTCCTTAACTGGGTCCAGTTAAATAATAGCTCTTTATTTGGGGTCCTTTGTTCTCATTCAGATTTTTTTCAGGGTCCTCACCTTGTTCACATGGTAGGGTCAAGGCAACTTCAGTTAAGACAATCATTTTGGAACCATCTGAGGCTAATGAAGGCCAGGCATCTGTAGAACATGAGCTGACTGGATGTTCCCCAGGCCCCAAAAGTCATTGGAATCAGGAATATATAATGACTTCCTTATTGAATTTGAGCCATATGTATGACCAAGACCTGTTGTCCAGTCAAGAAAAAGGGATGAGTGTAAAGAAAAACTCCTAAGTAGAAATGTAATATTTCTATTAGTATTGGTGAAAAGTGTCTGGGTTTCAATTTTGAATGCTGGCCCTCATTCTGCCTGGAGTCATTCCTTTACAGTAAGAATGTAGTCAACTTTTCAAAACAATCATCTAAATATCTGTAGTCCTATAATTCCAAAGGACTCATGATGAAAAATACTGTCTACCTCCAGAGAGAGAACTGATGAACTCTGAGTGCAAATTGAAATATAATTTTTTTTACTTTCTTTATTTCTCTTGCTTTTTTTTCAACATGGTTAATATGGAAATATGTTTTGTATGACTTCACAGGTATAATTGATATCATATTGCTTCCCTTCTCAATGAGTGAGGGAGGGGCAACAGGGAAGGGACAGAATTTGGAATTCAAAAAAAAATTTTAAGTGTTATAAATAAATAATAAAAATTTAAAAATACATCTGTAATCCTAGAGGATTGCTTCTAGAAATAGTCATTTGAGGAGGCATAGGGTTAATGGAGAATGGTGATATGCCCTCAAGACTAGAGGCTGAAGAAGATTGAGCCTACTAAGTTTTATTTCCAGCTCTTTGGCTTGGATCCAAGGACCTTTTGGATCTGTGATGTAGGTTCTCTTTCCATCATTAGAGAATTCAACCCAACCACTCCTTCTTATACTCTGTGGCTCTTGTCCATTCCCTGCCACAACTTATTCACACATGACCTGACCACTATATTGGGAGCTTTCCTCTAAATGACTTGACATTACTTGTGTAGTGGTTCAACATGTAAGTCATCCATATATTATTCCTTGCTCTCTCTACATGACCAGCCTACCTCCTCTTCTACTCATACATCATTTTGTGGGTACAGCAGGTTGGTAGCAATGGGCTATAGCCCACCCCACATTTCTCTATCAGCCTTTGGGTGACCTGTAATTTTGATTCCTTGGAGTCTGTGTTATCCTCAATTTGTGACTATAGAACATCACTGGTAAAATATTGGCATTAACAAAGATGAGATTTTGTTTCAGGGCGACATATGGGAATCATTGGAAAAAAAGAGGCATGAGATCCCAAATATAATCTAGCCTGTTCACTTACTCCTATTCAGTTATGGGCTCAGATCATCATCGGTCTACATTGTTGGTCCAAGATATAAGTCCTGATGGACCAACTTTATGGGCTGTCCATCCAGATGCATGTTAGTCTGGACAACAGCCATTCTTCATCCATGATAAAGTCTTGGGAACAGTTATGGTTGTGCAGTGGAATCCACCAACAGGAGCAGCTGGATGGAACATCTGGACACTTTCACCACACGTAGAAGGAAATCTTCCATTTAGTCTCTGCTAGATGTCTTCCATGACAGCAGCAAAGACTTTTGGTGGGCATATACCTCCATGTTTTATGCATTACTTGATAGTAAAGGGTTTTCAAACAATCTCTGTTGTTGAATCTTTCAAGCAATCTTGAACCATGTTAATATATGCACAAAAGATGCCTTCTTGGAGGAGGAAAACCTTTAAGGTTGCATTTTGTTCTAATAAGTTAAATGCCTTTTTATAGTCAACATACAATAAATAAAGTTGGATCTTGTATTTTCTGTACCTTTTAGTAAATTACAATTGCTGACATGTTACTATGAAGGTATACTTTGCTGTAGAATATTGTTTTTGAAAATCAGTCTGCTCCCTTCTCATATTTTTTATCAATGATGTCCTTGATAGGTGTGCAAAATATTTTCAAAAGTATTTTGTAGATGTGACCCAAAGCCCAGAAGGACCTCTATCTCCACTACACAGAAATAAAAAATAGGCATATGATTTGGTGATAACTTGTATATCTCAATCTTATTTTTATAATATCCATAATTTTTCCTATCATTCAATATTTTCCCTTTTCAGATATCTTCATCTATCACTATGGCTGGCCAAGCACCATTAGGCTGAGGCCATAGAGACTGGTAACCTTCACCAATCCCTGTCCTTTACCTGCCCTTATAGTTTTCCCTAGATTCATTGCTCTGGGATTGCCTATCTTCTCAGTAAGGAAACTAAGCTTCCCACTGCTCTAATTCTACCTCCCATCTCAGATTCCTGAGAAACAATTCTATTTTTGGAACTAGTCTAAGGACTCCTCCCCTGCAGGTGGGAGAGAAAAAAAGGAACCCGGAGTACAGATATGTATCAGGTTATAGAACAAGCAGTTTTATTCCCACACAGAAAGAGAATGCTAAGCAATAAAAGAATCAGAATAATTTCGATCAGTTGAGAGGCTAATATGCAAACCTTGTTGGGACAATGGGGATGCTCATTAGCTGTTTAAAATTTTACCTCAACTGGGGCAGCCAGGTGGTGCAGTGGATAGAGCACTGGCCCTGAAGTTAGGAGGACCTGAGTTCAAATCTGGCCTCACTTGACACTTACTAGCTGTGTGACCCTGGGCAAGTCACTTAACCCCAATTGCCTAAAAAAAATAAAGATAAAAATAAATTTTACCTCAACTGAATACAACCCAATCAATGCCAAGTGGGTTCTTTATTTTTGTGATTGCTCTGTCTCTGTCTCTGTCTCTCTCTGCTTCTCTTTCTCTCTCTCTCTCTCTCTCTCTCTCTCAGCTATTCTTAGCCTTTTGACCTATCTCTCATTGACTATGTTGCTGCTGCTATTGACATTAAAACTTCTCTGAGAGTCAATACCCCACTGCTTGGGTGCCTAGAAAGGTAGTAAGACACACGCTACCTTTCAAGATCTCACTAGGCCCTGTACCAAAGGAAAGAAGACATAAACAGAAGCAGCCCCATCCCAGACACAGGCTTATCCAGGAGGCAATGAACTCATAGCTTGTAGCCCAGTAAGGGGAAGAGCACCTCCTCCACCCCACTCCCTTTGATCCTCTGAACCTCAGAAAGAAATCCTTACATCACAAGGACAGCAAGAAGACTGACTGGTGATTGTCCCTTTAGTATATCCGCAAAGTCCAGGTTCAGAAGCCAATTAAAACAGACATCACCAGCTGGAAGAAGACAAAGGATTTCTGCACCTGCTTTAAAGTTTGTGTATAGAAGAGATAGGCTCCCTCCATCACACATCCCCAAGGTAATGCTACATTGATAATTGGTCTCCCAATGTCCTCAAAATGGTCTGGTCTCCCTAATGGATTTTATCTGTGTATTCTTAATCTGGCCCATCTAATCTTCCATTTTTCATTTTCTTTATTGTCATCTCTGCTTCAGGGACTGGTCAGTCAATCAAAAAACATTGTTAAGCACCTGCTATGTGCCAACAAGTGCTAACAAAGTTAAAGTCCTGGTGTTGTGGCTACATTCTCATGAAAGAGTTATCTATTATGGGAATCTGAGAAATCCTTTCTATTTTTTCATATTCCAACATCATTGTCCTCTTTCTTGTTTCATCCTTAAATGTTCTGGGTTTCATCTGGCTTAGTTAGGTCTCAGTCTTAGCTTTCTTGAAAACTCTTAAGATATTTCAATTTATTGTGCTTTATTTTTTGTATTTGTAAAATGGAGAAGATAACAAATGAATTCTGGATGACCACTTATTGGAGATGTGTTGTTGAAGAAACTCCTGTTTGGGTGTGAATTCAACCCAATGATTTCTGAGGTCTCTTTCAGCTATGAGATTCTATGATTTGTCACAAATATAACGTGTCACTTCTGCCTATGTACACACTGTCATGACCTCTTGGACAATCCAAGTGAAATGTACTCCATAGAGGAGGGTTTTTTTTACCTGATATAAATAGATACTGAGGCAGCTATATGGCTCAGTGGATAGAGCACTGAGCCTCAAGTCAGGACGAACTGGGTTAAAAACCAGCCTCAAATAGTTCCTAGCTGCGTGACCCTAGGCAAGTCACTTAACCTCTGTTTGCCTCTGAAGAAGGAAATAGCAAACTTCTACAGTACTCTTGCCAAGAAAAGCATATGGAAAGTATTGTCATTCTGTGGTCCATGGGTCACAACGAGTCAGGCATAACTGCACAAGTGAACAACAAAAATAGATACTAGCTTTTGACCGAGCAATGGTGGATATACGTCATTAAACTGAGAGAACAGTCCACCATCTCTTGTACTTAAGAGAAACTTTTCCATAACAGCCTGGAACCAAAATCCCACTGAACATTACAGAGTTTCCAGATCTTTTGTCTCTGTGGAGCCCCTGAGTCACCTAGGCTAGGGGATTAAAAAGCTACCTTACAAACAGGTATGCTAAAATCCCATCTTCTAGGAGAAACTTTTTCTGATCCCCCTTAAGGCTAGTGGCTTCCACTTATGATCTTTCTCTTTTTCTCTCTCTCTCTTTCTTTCTCTCTCTCTCTCTCTCTCTCTCTCCCTCTCTCTCTCTATATATATACATATACATATATATATACATAAATATATAAATATATATATACCCTATTTGTATAAATTGGTTGCATGTTGTCTCTTCCATTAGACTGTGAGCTCCTTGAGGGCAGGGACTGTCTTTTGCCTTTCTTTGAATCCCCCAAGCTTAGCACAGAGCCTGGCACACAGCAATCACTTAATAAATGTTTATTGACTGACTGGTCTACTGGTCTTGAATAATCTGGATTGGCTCTCAATTTCTGGATATTCCCAAATATTCCAGATTAATATCAACTCCCCACTAATCTTAATGCTACAGAAACTGGGCCAAAGAGTGGGCATTTCGCCTATTCTTTTTTTTTTTTTTTTTTTTTTGGTGAGGCAATTGGGGTTAAGTGACTTGCTCAGAGTTACACAGCTAGTAAATGTTATTTGTGTGTCTGAGGCTGGATTTGAACTCAGGTCCTCCTGACTCCAGGGCCAGTGCAGTATCCACTGTGCTACCTAGCTGCCCCTATTTCACCTATTCTTAACTGAATTGTTCGGACAGTTGAAGCTAAATCCTGAATGCCCCTTGATGGTGGGTAACTCCAATCTCCAGCTTATTACCATCCTTCCTTCTATTACTGATGCCAAGATAGACAAAGACATTGCTCATGTTTAATTTCTGTGGCTCTATTGACCTGAGCAGGGAAATGTCAAGCCACAAACATATGGTCCATGTGTCCAGGAAACAGAAGAGATTTCATGCATTTGATTTGAATGTGCTGAAGGAGGAGGTGGGAAGCAGGCATTAAATTGGAGCCAGAGCTGTTTGCTTATGGCCCCAATACCTTCCCTGTCTCCCTCATACAATCCCTTTCAATTCCATTTGTGCCACTGTGATAACTGGTGAAAATACTCACCAAAAAGGCTTAATACCGGGCTCAGCAAATCTCATTGCTAAGCTACTTTGGTGGGGTTTTTTTCTTTTTTCTTTTTTTTTCCCCTTAGCTTTGAGCTGGTATTAAGAAACCTGTAACTTGCTGCTTATCTCATTATCTCCTGCTTTGCATTTTAATGTGTCTCCTCTAAAAAGACCTCATTGATATTCCATTTATGCATGTGTTTGTTTGTGTCTCTTGGGAAAATTTGCTACTGATCTTCCAAGTTGAGCACTAGCATCCTCCCAGCTCTCTGAAAGTTGGATCTGTGTTCTTTAGAAGTAAAAAAGAGAAAGTGGGGGCGGTTGGAATATTTTACTTCCACAAGAGGTTGCAAATAGAACAGCTTAGAATTCTTAGTCCAAGTCTATTAAACATTAAGGGAAGTGGAGTATGATTCAAGTGGGAGAAGCCCAAAGATAACAATATTTCTGGGTAGCCATTACAATGGCTTATATTATTTAGGACCCCTGCCTTACCCCCAAATGTTTTAACCTAATTTACCCAGATCATTGAAAGAAAAGCATGATTTGGGGTTGTTTTTAATCAGCAAAAATTGTCCAGATTGGCCCTCTACATTGGGTACAAGAACCTAGACTAACCATATAGATATAGCTTATTCCAACCTGAAATTAAAGAAGGCATGGACTACATGATGATGGTTTCCTATTGTGTATTCAGTTCTTTCAGACCTCAAAGGCCATGGCTATCTCTTATACGGGGTGTAGAATGAGAAAGCAAATAATCCAAGGCAAAAAAAAAAAAAAATGTACCGCTCAGTTAAAAACAAGATTTGGAAGGAACCTAAATTATTGTTTATTTGCAGTGATCAAATCATCCAGATTTGCTCGTGCGTGAACACAGGAAGAAAGAAGGTAGTTATGATTCATATGTGATCATTATGGCTAATGATGTGATATCTGCTCTACAAACTGCTAAGAATGGTCTATGCATACATGGAAGGTATCCTTGATGAAAATATGAGAAGGGAAAAGGCAAGCTTTGATAGATAATTTTTTACAGCAAACCAAATAATCACAAATGTAAAGTTCATAAGATCACAAGTTTTATTGTTGGAGGGGACCTTAGAGATCATTTAGTCCAATTCTTTCATTTTTCAAGTACTTAAATTGAAGCCCAGAGAAATTAAGAATCTTGCCCCAAATCAGGCAGGTATTAATAAGAATAGCACCTCCCTCCCAGGGTTGTAGTAAGGACAAAGTAAGGTGGTATTTGTAAATCCTTAAAGTACTATATAAATTTTAGTTATTATTAATTAGCAGAGCTGTAATTTAAACCTCCCAAACCCAGAACTCCTTCTACTACATCATAGATGAGAGGTATGCTGTTGGTGTTGTGGTTCATTCCTTTCAGTCATGTCCAACTCTTCATGCCCCCATTTGGGGTTTTCTTAGCAAGGATACTGGAGTGGTTTGCCATTTTTTCTCCAGTTCATTTTACATATGAGGAAACTAAGGCAAACAGGCTTAAGTGACTTGCCCAGGGTCACACAGCTAGTGAGTGTTTGAGGCCAGATTTGAACTCGGGAGTCTTCCTGACTCCAGGCCCAGCCCTCTATCCACTAGCTGCTCCAAGGTGAGAGGTATAGAGAATATAAAAATTCTATGTCTATTACCTGTTGATTACAAAATAGTTTTTACCTCAGCAGAACAAAAGGCAGTCTTAAAGACTCTCCTTAGTTTAACAAAGTCCTTCTTCCCCACACATATATAAAGGCCACACTGGATTTCTTGATAGATGTAATGGTGGACACAACTCTGTCTAATGGTCCATGAGTATTGATATCAAGCAAAATATCCAACGAGGTAATATATGCTCACTAAAGATGTTTGGCAGCATCATAGAGAATGTCCTACACAAAATTAAAATGGAAGAGGCAATTCCTATTGACAGAAAGGTTCTCTGTATGCTGTTGGATGAGAATATCATTAGGCAAATTGCGTTAAGCCCTACAACAGCATAGGCCTCCTCAATGACATTCATAGTCATTAGTAAAGATAAGTCTGAACCTTCAAAAGGGAAAAACAAAGTTGATGAAGAACATACTACCCAGATTATAACATGATTTTGGACAGATAACCGCTTAAAATAATCTATAGGTACATAAAAAGGGTAGCTAGGTGGCACAATAGATAGAATGTCTGGCATGGAGTCAGGAAAACTCATCTTCCTGAATTAAAATCTGGCCTCAGACACCTACTAGCTGTTATTTAACCCTGTTTGCCTCAATTTCCTCATCTGTAGAATGAGCTGGAGAAGGAAATGGCAAACCACTCCAGCATCTTGGTATAATGAAGGGCTATCCAGCAAAAAGGAAAGAACAATCGAATTGGGGTAAGAAAAACTGGTTTCAAATCCCAGGTCAGTCAGTTATTGTCCTGTGACCTTGGACATTTCACTTAACCCCTGTTTGCCTCAGTTTCCCAAATGGGATTACAAAAAGTCAGACCCAGTTGAAAATGACTGAACAACAATAACAACACATAAATTCCAAACAAGTGCTATACATGGTCTATGATCTTGGCACAGAATTGAATAGAGCAGATTCAATCATATTTGGGAAAATGTCCATCACTTTCAATGATCTCAAGCTGTTCAGTATTACAAAAGTCCATCTTTTTTTTAACACCAAATGCTTGAGGGATTGAAAATCTTGGAACATTGTGATATCCCAAGAGTTACAATTATAGGTGACCCCAAGGGCAAGAGAAAAGGCATGGCGAGTGTAAGCAAGCTGTAGTATATTACTAATGATGACTTGTGTACACAAGACCTGTGCACACAATGTATCCTCAAGGACACATATGACCAGAAAAAGAGGTAGGCTGGTCACGTGGTATGAGTGAGAAAACACACAACACTCCAGTGGTATGCATGAAATTTTACAGAATGAAAAAAAAGAAAAAAAAAAGAATACCAGTTTTGAAAACAGAAGACCTAGATTTCCATCCTGGCCTCAATATTTACTAGTTGTGCCCTTTGGGAAAATCACTTAAGCACTCTAGGTTTTTGTTTCTTCACCTGTAAAATAAATGTGTTGGACAATTTCCCTTTCTGATTCAATTCCTCCCCCTCCCTCACTAGTTCCCTCCTCCCTAACTACTTTGCACTTAACTACTTTGAAATCATTTATCTGTATTTGTTATATTTGTTCTTTATATGTTTATATATGTATTTATTATTTTGCCTATTAGCAGGGAAGATCTTTGAAAATAGGGATTGTTTCTTTATATTTGTATGGCTATTGCCTAGCAGTCAGTAAGATAAATAAACATTTATTAAGTGGCTACTTACTATGTGCCAGGCACTGTGCTAAGCGCTAGGGATACAAAGAAAGGCAAAAGACATCACAATTCATAGCACATAGTGGGTGCTTAATAAATGCTTGTTGATTGCTTGATTGATTGACTAATTATTTCTAAGACCCCTTTCAACCTCTAAACTCTATGCACAAGAAAAGACCCTTCAGTATATTGGATAGATACAAAATGACATGGATAAGAATTACACAGGATAAGATAGTACAGATGGGTGGAAAGGGTACAGGAATCAATGAGATCATGGATCCATCAAAGTATGTGTGTTTATTTGCTTTATTTTTTAGCTCCTGTTTCCAAAAGAACACCACCTACCTCAATCATAGTTAGTTTGGCTGCTCTTGGCAGGTGAAGACATTTTCCTTGGGAAACTATGTTTGCCAACCATAGAAAAATATACCCAAGGTATTAATAAAATAATCCAAAAAAGCATGGAAAACCAAATCCCCACGTAGCGACTGGATGGGGGAGAGGGAGAGGATGTTTCTACAAAGGCAAGTGTAGACCTCAGCAATTGAGGATCTAGACAACTGTCCTTCAAGCCCTTGATCTGCATGATAAACCATAGAACTCTCTAGTCCAAGTCCTAACAAAAGCATGTATTTTAATGGAATTCAACTCTTCCCCACTTCAGGTTACCTGTAGAGACACAGCTTGAGTACTGAGAACGGAAAGCTTTACTACAGCAAGATATAAGATGTTTTATTATTGTCATTCTCTGCTGGCATGTTAAGCGGCATTATTTTATGGAGCTTTCTTCTTGGACAGACCACCAGAGCTTTTACTCAGCTTTGAAGCTAATGGAGTATATGAAATTCCTGACTGCCTCTGCTTACATTCAAACATTGTCTTTTTGCTGTCTTACGTGTGCATGAATCAATAACCCGGGACCAAAGAAAGTCTATCTAACCACTAATTCTAGGCTCTGATAGTTACTCTAGGATATTAATAATAGAATCCATTTTGCCTTGACACAAGAGAATGGAGGGGAGCCAGATATACCATTAGAAATTCATTCTAAGCTAAATGAGTTTGTGATAGGGTGTGTTTATACATGGGTGTATAAAACATACCAAGGCCCATTTCAAATGTGTGAGCTAGTGAGATACTTACTAGAAGCTGTACTTATGCAGGCAAAGGACAGTGAAAAGGTAAAGTCAGTGTCTCCTTCCTACCACCTGCCATAAAGGAAGAACAACCCTCCTGTTAAGGGGACTGCTCGATCATAATTTTCTGCACAATCCAAATTCACTAATCATATAATCATAGTTATGTGGAGATAGAGGGGACTTTATATATCATTTAGACTAACCTCTCATTTTATAGATAAATAAACTGAGGTACAGAATAATAATAATAGCTGACAATAGCTAACATACATATATATATATAATATACATATAGAAAGAGAGAGAGAGAGAGAGAGAGAGGAAGAGAGAGAGAGAGCACTTACGGTGCCAGGCATTGTGCTGAGCACATTACAATTATTACCTCATTTGATCCTCACAACAACCCTAGGAGGCAGGTACTATTATTATTGCCATTTTACACTTGAGGAAACTGAGTCAAACAGAGGTTAAGTGAAACGTCCAAGGTCACAGGACAATAACTGACTGACCTGGGATTTGAAACCAGTTTTTCTTACCCCAGTTCAATTGTTCTTTCCTTTCTGCCGGATAGCACTCCATTATACTAAGTGTACCACACTGCCTCCTTTAGCTGTTTATCTGCATTATTGAAGGGAATTTTCTATGCCAATAAAATCGTAGATCCAAACTAAGAAGATCCATTTTTCTGACCATCAAAAAATCTAGAAAGTGAAAAAATGGACTTAATTCCACTTTAATTCGACCTGATTCAATCAAAAATTTTATTAAGCCTCTATTATTTACAGAGTATAGTACTGGGAGGTGAGGAAAACACAAGGTTCAGATATGATGGGGTCACTGACATAAGGGACCTTACTGCTAACCCTAAACTTTCCATTGTCTGAAAAGACAATTGATTCTCATGTTAAGAGACACTAAGGTCCTTCGTGCCCCCAGTTCTGAGCCTCAGCACTGCCATTCTATAAAATGGAGCTCACTTTGGTTCTCAAATAAACTTTCAAGAGTAGGCAATATCCTTCTCCCTGGGCAAGCAAAACCATAGTCTCCCAGCTGTGGTTTTAGGAGTCTCCCTGCTCTAATTCCTACTATTTCATCATTTAATAGAAAACACTTAAAAGGAAAAAAATGAATGCAAAAAAAAACTCACATTAAAGGTCAACCCTATATATTTTTTTACAAAGATTTTATTTTTTTTGTTGGATATTTATTATTATGTTGACCTTTCCAGATTAATTATAGCACCATTTTTATAAGTGGCAGCAGCAATCTGTCACCCCGAGTTACACAGGAGGCCACCCAAGTTCAGTATTTCCTGTTATCCTGCTATAAATCAGAGCACCGTGCAATATAATATGCTGGGGCACTGTGGAGTCCTGGCTGGGTGGTAGTGTATTACAATCAGAGCAGTGCCCACCACTCCCCTATTCTCACTCCTGCAAAGGGCCCCAATGAGGGTTTGTCCAATAACACCACAGCCCCACAGTTTGCTGACTTTATAAAGGGACGAGGTGAAGTAACACTTTTCTTTTTAATACCCTGCAGTGTCAAACTGAAATTGCAGCCTGCTTCTATTTTCAGCAGCCTGGGTAAGAGAATGGTTTTTATCTGGAGATACAATGACTGACGCCCCGTACCCTGCAGTTCCCATGAAGCCCTTGCCAAAGTCCATGAATGCTTGCTTTATGAATTGGTCTTGCAGGTGTTCAGGGGGGTATGTAATCGCTAATGAATAGTAGAAAAACACAGAAACTCTAGGCAGGCTCTGGCACTGAGAGCTAGGCCCGGCTTTATAATTCTGTGAGAAAACACACATGCATCCAATGCCTTCCCTAGGCTCCGACATCGCCTGAGGCATGATCATTTTCCACAATCCATCCCCCCCAGGCTGGTGGTACACTCCAGGGAAGGAGGGAGGCTACAGTCTCCATGTTGGCAGGAAATCTAATTCGTTCTTCAAGTATTTCGCCACCCTGAATTGGCAAGGCTGTGGTTCATGGCCAAGGGCTCAAACTTTCTGCAGACCAAACTTACGTGTCCCACTCCTCACACAAATATCCAGGATGTCAGAATTATACCATCAGCCAACACAGGACTACCCTTACAAGTTGGTGACACTTTACATTATCTCTAATAAATGGGGAAAATATTCACCATAGCCCAATACTTGATATCATCTGGCATCCTAATCAGGAATAAAAATAATAAACCACATTATTTTGAGTGTTGGGGTTTTGCTACTAAATAAATTCTCTTTAGAAAAAATAGTATTTTCTTAATTGTTTCTAATTCTTTTGATGGCCAGAAAAATTGGTCCAGTTGGCTTGGTTCTGTGACTTTACTGGTCCTAGTGTGGGGATTCTCTCCACTGGTGGCAAATAGCTTATAATTTATAGTCATAGAGAGTTGTCTAGGATACTGAAGGGTGAAATATGCTTATGGTCACATAACTAGTATATGTCAGAGACAAGAACTCATGTCTTCCTAGCTCCAAGTCATGTTGCCTCTCATCCTCTGAGATCTTCCATTTCTTTCTCTGCTTTATTCTCAACATTGATGTCAGTATTCTATATATAACATAGTACCTTACACCTAATGGAAGAAATGAAAGGAAAGAGGGAAGGAAGAAGGAAGGAAGGGAGGAAGGGAGGAAAAGAAGGAGTTAGGAAGGAGGCAGAAGGAGAAATGGTCATTTACATATTTTCAGTGAAGGAGAGAGTAGCAGTAGCCTTAGTCCCTAAATATCTACTCATAATCTGGGATCTCAGGAGGTTGTCTGGCTTTGTGTACAAATTACCCATCAAGTTATAATATTACCTTCCCCTAATCAATATTGAGTCTCCCCCCCCCACAATGTCAAAGAGTCTTTTGTTTGTTTGTTTTTTATGCCTCTGACCATCTTTCAAGGAAAACAAGCCAAACATTCTCATTTCTTGAACTGCTTTTCATAAAATCTCAGGAAGACAAGGACACCCAGTACCTTTCCTCCATCTCTTTTCCAGGCCAGAGGAGGACTATCCTGAAAGTGTTGCCTTTGCTAATTATCCTGTGGATAGCTATCATCTAATAGGAGAGCAGACAGGAAAGATTAATATTTTGGAGAGAGATCCTCAATAATATCCACGATAATAAGTACAAGGGACCAGGGAAGAACTCTCAAGATGTATAAGTACGTGGGTCAGTCAGAGAGAGATGGGAAGAAAAAGATAGTAGTCTTCAGAGCTGTACCATCTCCTCCAATTCTAGTATGGACAAGCAGTGCTACTGGCCTGCCTGGGCTTTCAGTGATGATTTCATTCCTGTGCAGAGAAGCCTGGTGTACCCCAGAGCTGCCTGTGAGCTTCCCCAGAAGTTTTATATGAGGGACTAATGAATTCCATTTCCATTGTGGTAGAGGGACACTGTGGTTAACTGGTGATAGAGACCAGCACTCCTCAGGGGAGATATGGAATTGGAAATCATTTGGGAATGGGTGGGAGAATGTTTAATGCCTGATTTAATTCCTTGTTTTTGCCTACTTAGTTTTGTTAAACGTCTTTGCTTTCAATCCGTGGTCATTTGACATGAACTGATAAAAATGAGTATCAGTGAGGGGTTTATGAGACTTGGAATTTGAGTATAGATGACCAAAGACCCCAAGTAGTGCTATATAATAACAGGTCCCATTTGTAGTTTCACACTTAGCAAAGCACTTTCTTCACCATAAATGTGTAAGGTAGATAGTACAAATATGATTTTCCATGCACTGCTTTAGAACTTTTATGACTTGTGCACCATGCCTACAAGAAGCTCAATTAGGAAAAACTCATCATCATACAAGATCCCATAAGCCTTGGTACTCTACCTCATCACTGTGCTCGATCCGATTGGAAGATGGAGCCATGAACTCCAAAATCTAATCAATAATGATTTCCAGCATTTTTTCTTGACTGTAGATAGCATTGGTTTCTTCTTCTGAAAACTGCTTCTTCATATCCTTTGATATTTGTCAATCGGGGAATTACTTGTGTTCTTATAAATTTGGCTCAGTTCTCTATATATTTGAGATATAAGGCCTTTATCAGAAAAACTTGCTGTAAAAAATTTCCCCTAGTTTCTACTTTCCTTCTAATCTTAGCAGGATTGGATTTGTTTGTACAAAACCTTTTTAATTTAATGTAATCAATATTATGTACTTCACATTTCATAATACTCTCTATCTCTTGTTTGTTTATAAATTCTTTCCTTATCCATAGATCTGACACATAAAATTTTCCATGTTCCTCTAATTTGCTTACGATAACACCCCTTATGTCTAAATCATGTACCTATTTTGACCTTATCTTGGTATATAGTCGGTCTACACCTAGTTTCTGCCAAACTGCTTTCCAGTTTTCCCAGCAATTTTTGTCAAATAATGAGTTCTTGTCCCAGAAATTTGGATCTTTGGGTTTATCAAACACCATTTATTACATGTATTATGCACCTAATCTAGTTCCCTGATCTACTACTTTCTTTCTTTTTTTTTCAGATTATACATGTGTAATTATATAAAATATTTCCATATTAGTCATATTGTACAAAAAGACTCTAATAAAAGAAAAAAATGAAAGAATGAAAGTGAAAATAGCATGCTTCAGTCTGTATTCAAACAGCATTGATTCTTTCTCTGGAGGCAAACAGTATGCTGAATCATTAGTCCTTTGGGATTGTCTTAGATTGTTGTATTGATGAGAATAGCTACATCATTCACAGTTGCTATTACTGTGTACAATGTTCTCCTGGTTTTATTTACTTCACTCAGCATCAGTTCATGTAAGTCTTTCCAGGTTTTTCTCAAATCATTCTGCTTGTCATTTCTCATAGCAAAATAAAATCCTATTACAATCATACACCACAGCTAGTTTAGCCACTCCCCAGTTGATGGGCATTCCTTTGATTTCCAATTCAGAGCCACCACAAAAAGAGCTGCTATAAATATCTTTATATAAATAGGTTATTTTCCCTTTTGGTTTTTTTTGTTGTTTTGGGTTTTTTTTGATGTCTTTAGGATATAGACCTAGCAGTGGTATTGCTAGATCAAAGGGTATGCACAGAATGGTTGAATCAGTTCACAACTCCACCAACAGTGCATTAGTGTCCCAATTTTCCCACATCCTCTCCAACATCCAACATTGTCCTTTTTTGTCATATTAGCCAATCTCATTGGTGTGATGTGGTACCTCAGAGTTGTTTTAATTTGCATTTCTCTAATCAATACTAATTTAGAGCACTTTTTCATATGACTATAGATAGCTTAGATTTCTTTGAATACTCCCTGTACATATCCTTTGACCATTTATCAACTGGGGAATGACTTGTATTTTTATAAATTTGACTCAGTTCACTATATATTTGAGAAATGAAGCATTTATCAGAGATACTTGTTGAAAAGTTTTTCCCAGTTTTCTTCTTTTCTTATAATTTTGGTTCATTGGTTTTACTTGTGCAAAAACTTTTTAATTTTATATAATCAAAATTATCCATTTTACATTTTATAATGCTCTCTATATCTTCTTTGGTCCTAAATTCTTCCCTTAGCCAAAAAGTTGACAGATAAACTATTCTATACTCTCTTAATTTGCTTGTGGTATCACCCTTTTATGTGTAAATTATGTATGCATTTTGAACTCATCTTGGTATCAGATGTGAGGTGTTGGTCTATACCTGCTTTCGGCCATATTGTTTTCCATTTTCCCAGCAGTTTTTGTCAAATAATGAGTTTTTGTTCCAAAAGCTTGGATCTTTGTATTTATCATATACTAGATTACTATGGTCATTTACTATAATGTAATTTGTACCTAATCTCTTCTACTGATTCACCACTCTGTTTCTTTGCTAGTACTAGATTGTTTTGATAATTACCGCTTTATAATACAGTTTGAGATGTGGTATGACTAGACTACCACTTTACTAGTTTATTTCTAAGTCAGTACCAGATTGTTTTGATGATTATATCTTTGTAATACAGTTTGAGATCTGGTACTTTTCTTCACATTTTTTTCATTAATTACCTTGATATTCTTGACTTCCAGATGAATTTTATTATTATTTTTTTCAACTCTATAAAATAATTTTTTGGTAATTTGATTAGTATGATACTGAATAATTAATTTAATTTAGGTAAAATTGTCATTTTTATTATACTGACTTGGCTTACCCATAAGCAATTAATATTTCTCTAATTGTTTATATTTAACTTTATTTGTATGAAAAGTCTTTAATAATTGTGTTCATACGGTTCCTGATTTTGTCTTGGCAGATAGATTTCCAGGTATTTTATATCATCTGCAGTTAATTTAAATGAAATGTCTCTATCTCTTCCTGCTGGACTTTGTTGGCAATATATAGAATGATGATTTTTGTGGGTTTATTTTATATCCTGCTATCTTGTTGAAGTTGTTGATTATTTCAACTAGTTTTTTAGTTCTCTAGAATTCTGTAAGTATACCAACATATCATCTGCAAAGAATGATAATTTTGTTTCCTCATTGTCTATTCTAATTCCTTCCATTTCTTTTTCTTTTCTTATTGTGACAGCTAGCATTTCTAGTACAATGTTGAATAATAGTGGTGATAATGGGCATCTTTGCTTCACCCCTGATCTAATAAGGAAGGCTTCTAACTTAATGCTTGCTGATGGTTTTAGATAGATACTACTTATCATTTTAAGGAAAGTTCAATTTATTCCTAGGCTTTCTACTGTTTTTTAATAGGAATGAGTGTTCTATTTTGTCAAAAGGTTTTACTGCATCTACTAAGATAATCATATGATTTTTTGTTGTTTTTGTCAATTATGCTGATAGTTTAACTAACATTGAACTAGCCCTGCATTCCTGATATAAATCTCACCTGGTCATAGTGTATGATCTTTCTGCTATATTGCTATAATCGCATTGCTAGTGTTTTATTTAAAATTTTTGCATCAATATTCATTAGGGAAATAGGTGTATAGTTTTCTTTCTCTGTTTTTGCTCTTCCTGGTTTGGGTATTAGTGCCACATTTGTGTCATAAAAGGAATTTGGTAGAACTCCTTCCTTGTCTATTTTTCCAAATAGTTTATATAATATTGGAACTAATTGTTCTTTAAATGTTTGATAGAATTCACTTATAAATCCATCTGGTCCTAGAAACTTTTCATAGGGTGCTCATTTATAGCTTATTCAATTTATTTTTCAAAGGTGGTCTTATTTAAGTATTCTATTTCTTATTCTGTTAATCTGGGCAATTAATATTTTTGTAAATATTCATCCATTTCACTTAGACTGTTAGATTTATTTGGCATATAATAGGGCAAAATAGCTACTAATACTTGCTTTAATTTCATCTTCATTGGTGGTGAATTCACCCCTTTCATTTTTAAAACTGGTAATTTCTGTTTTTAAAATCTTTCTGTTTTTAAAATCAAATTAACCAATAGTTTACCTATTTTAATTTTTTTCCATAAAACCAGCTCCTGTTTTATTTATTAGTGCAATAGTTTCCTTTCAATTTTATTAATTTCTTGCTTAATTTTCAGAATTTCCAACTCCATGTTTAATGGGGGATTTTTAATTTGTTCTTTTTTTATTTTTTTATTTTCATGACCAATTCATTGATCTGCTCATTCTCTGTCTTATTGATACAAGCATTTACAGTTAAAAATTTTCCCCTGATTTGGCTGCATCTTATTAATTTTGTTATGTTGTTTCATTGTTGTCATTCTCTTTAATGAAATTATTGATTGTTTCTATGATTTATTCTTTGATCCACTCATTCTTTAGGATTAGATTATTTAGTTCCCAATTAATTTTTAATCTATGTTTCCACAGGCCTTTATTGAATGTAATTTTATTGCATTATGGTCTGAAAAGGATGTATTTAATATTTCTGCTTTTCTGCATTTGGTTGTAAAGTTTGTATGTCCTAATACATGATCAATTTTTGTATGGTGCCACATACAGGTGAGAAAAAGGCATACTTCTTTCTATTCTCATTCAGTTTTCTCCAAAGGTCTTTTATAGCTAATTTTTCTAAAATTCTATCCATCTTTACTTCTTTCTGGTTTATTTTATGGTTAGAGTTACCTAGTTCTTTCCAATCATTCTGGAGACCAATTTGAAACTATTCTCAAAGGGCTATAAAACTGTGCATATCCTTTGATTCAAGAATGACACTACTAGGTCTGTATCCTAAGTTAAAAAAAAAAAGGAAAAGGACCTATTTGTACAAAATATTTATAGTAACTCTTTTTATGGTAGCAAAGAATTGGAAATTGAGGGAATATCCATCAATTGGGGAATGGTTGAACAAGTTGTAGTACATGATTGTAATGGAATACTATTGTGCTATAAAGAAATGATGAGCAGAATGATTTCAGAAAAACTTGGAAAGAAATACATGAACTGACGCAGAACGAAATAAGCAGAACCAGGAGAACATTGTACACAGTAACAGCAATATTGTACAATGATCAACTGTGAATGACTCAACTATTCTCAGCAATACAATAATCCAAGACAATTCCAAAGGACTCATGATGACAAATGCTATCCAACTCCAAAAAGAGAACTGATAAAGTCTGAATGCAGATCAAAGCATACTATTTTTTTCTTTATTTTTTTCATGGTTTTTTTGGGGTCTTTGATTGCTTTCACAACATGACTAATATGTAAATATGCTTTGCATGATTACACATGTGTAACCTATATAAAATTGCTTACCATCTCAGAGGGAAGAGGGGGAGAAAATTTGGAACTCAAAATTTTCTAAAAAATGAATGTTAAAAAAAGTTTTTACATGTAATTGAGAAAAAATAAAATATTCAAAAATATTTATCTAGTTCAGTGTGGCATTAGTACAAGAATGAGACCTTGAGGGTCACTAGATAAGAGTATAGGACCGGGATTTACAGCATATGGATTTTAATCTTGATTTGCTTTATATCTTTGAGCTAATTCAATGTCTCTGGGCCTTTCCTTCAATGTCCCTTTTTGAAAACTAAATGTAATAGTGACTTTTCCCTTTTCTGATTCTCTGACACCTTTGGAGAATGATCATGATTGTGAGTAGGGCATGAATTCCTTGTCAGTGAGTGTAGTAGGGAGAGCACTTTCCCTGTCATCAAAAGATCTGGTTTTGAAGCCAAGATCTGCTTCTTATTAACTACATTATCTTGGGCAAATCATCTAATTTCTCTGAGCTTCAGTTTCTTCATCTGTAAAATGGGCACAACCAGGCATGAGGTGATTGATAAGGGCCTGCACCATAGTGTGGCAGTGACAAAGGAAAGATGTAGGCAATAAATAAACACTTCCTGGATGAAAGTATGAATAAAACCCCTGTAGATGGGGAGGCAGCTCCAATAGACAAGGTAATTGTGGATATAGTCAGAATTCTAAGATGATATGTCTGCAGAAATTCACTTCAACAGTTATTTATTAAGTGTTCCTACCAAATGTTAGGCACCGTGATAGGCACTAATAACATAATTACAAAAATGAACTAGTCCCTGCTCTCCAACACATTCTCTTGGAGGAGCTTATACCATTCTTAAGGAATAATGATGTCTTGTTTATATAATGCTTCAAAGTTTGTGAGAAACTCTCCTGTAAAGTAGAGCATAAGTATTATTGATCCCCATTTTGCAGATGAGGAAATTGAGGCTCAGGGAGATTAAATGCCATGCCCATATTCATCCAATGAGTGTGTCACAGTCACTGTATGAGGTAATATTCAAGTTCAGGTCTCCTGACCCCAAGTCCAACACTCTTTCTACCATGACACTCCACTATTGTCCAGGATGCCAATTTGGAGATAGTGGAACAGAGTGACATGGGAGATCGAGAAGCTGCCCATGTGTTGGGGAGGGCAGCCCCAGCCTCCCTAAACTCCTTCTGTGACTCTGCTGACCTCACTTGATGCTCACTTCCAGGCTCTGGCGTTAACTTACCTTCCAGTCAATTTGTCTGCACTGAATCTTTTGAATTTCTCAAATGCTCCAGATTTTCTGGCTGGTTTAACAGCCTGATGGAGGGGTTAAAATCTCAAATTTAAACTGTCAAAGCTATTTAGAGTCTAACAAAGCATCAGTGATTTCACTGAAACCAAGCCATTTTCCATGATGCTATTGAGTGCCATATTCCTTTGGCATTCACTAATACTCCCGCCCTATTGATGATAAGGGACCTTGACATATTAATAAACATTCAGGAAAAATAAAGGCAACACTATTTGCTGCTAATTTCTTGGAATGCTATTTGTGTTTATTTTAAGGACTCCAATTCACACTGGACACAATTACCCATGAAAGGAATACTCAAGTCTGCAATGAGCTCAGAGACAGCATTAGCTACTAGAAAGAACACTCAGCAGACACCTTCTCATCAGGCCTCTACATGATGAGGAGCAAATTTCTTATCCTCCCTAAGTCTCAGTTTCTTTATCTGTAAAATAGGCAGAACAGTATATACCAATCTACATGTGAATAAAATGACTTGCAGGTAAATAATACTAAATAAAGGCACAAGTCAATTCCTGGTTATACATGGACAGAAGTGGATTTTAATTCCCAAGTCTATTTTCCCTTGCTATTATGCATACATTTCTCACATCTCCCTTTACCTCTGTTCCTACTGCCATCACCCTAATAAAGACCCTCATTACCTCTGGCCCATTTTATAGCACAGGCCTTTCTGTCTCCACTCTTTCCTCTTTTAATCCACCCTTCATACCAATGCCCAATAATCTTCTTTTTGCGCATATCTGCTCATTCCTCTCACTCTGATCTTCAGAAGACTTCAGTAGAGTCTCGTCTCCATGGAGGAAAGTTCAAACTAATTTTCTGAAGGCCTAATATTCAAGGCCTACAATAATCCTTGTATTGTAATTTTTATTTATTTATTTTTGTTTGTTTTTTTGGTTTGTGTTTTTTGGTTTGATTTTTTTATTTTGATGAGGCAATTAGGGTTAAGTGACCTGCCCAGGGTCACACAGCTAGTAAGTGTCAAGTGTTTGAGGCTAGATTTGAACTCAGGTCCTCCTGACTTCAGAATCAGTACTCCATCTATTGTGCCACCGAGCTGCCCCCAATAATCCTTGTATTATTCCCCTCAGTTTCCTTATCTGTAAAATAAGACAAAGAAGGGAATGGCAAACCACTCCAGTATTTTTGTCAAGAAAACCCCAAAAGGATCATGAAGAGTCAAACAAGACTGAAAAAATGACCAAACAACAACATTCCCCTCTACATATTCTGTATTCCTGCCAAAGTGGACAACTCTCCACACTCCAAAAATATTGTGCCTCATACTATTCTTCCCTGTGCCTGGAATGTCCTCCCTCCACCTCTTCACCTAGCCTTCAGAGCCCAACTCAGATATCACCATTTCCACCCCCTCCCCCCATAAACTTTACATAGCAGCACATTTGTTTTGTGTTTCTCTGCTCCACTTAACATATAATACTGTGGGTGGTAATTATCTGAGTTTTTTTTACTATTTTCACCCTAAATCAATGTTATACAAATTTCATGAGGGCAAAAACCAGTTCTCTAAACTTGTATCCTCCTCAATACCTGGCATACAAAGGGTGTTTAATAGATATTTGTTCAATGAATGAATGGAGTAAGTGATTATTTCTGAGTCACCTTTAAAAACAATCAGCCAATGAGTAGGTACAATATGAGTACCTACCATGTGTAAAACACTGTACTAGTAACTCTGAGGGATACATGTACCATCACCTGAACTCACTTGCCCAGAGCAAGGCCAGCTGTATCTCCTCCTCAGGAATCTAGGGGTACTCTTGAAAAGTTGAAAGTAACTTTCCCTAATACCTGACTCAAGCCCCCATTCTGGTATGTTCTACCCACCCACCCCACAATATTAACCATTGATGATTAGCACCCAGTTTCATTGAACCAATTAATATCAATTAACTTTTATTTGTCACAAAGATATAGCAAGAAATTACAAACATTCTCTCATCTTCCAACACCTACAGGCATATTTTTCCCTATTTGACCTCTGACCCTGGGGAGAGTGGGCTCAGACTAAATGCATTTTCAACTTACATTCAATTTGCTTTCAAATATAGCATAGCTATTAAATGAATTCTTGTTTCAGCTAATGCTGGGCTGCATCTCTCAGGACCTTGCTATTAGCCTGGCTTATCACAAAACTCATCAGGGATTCTGACTCTTGGACCTTTGGTGGTTCACCATTCTGACCTTTCAAAGTTCATTCACAAGGTTGTAGATGTCTCCAATGCTCTTTCAACTAAAATAGGAAAATACAAATGCAAAGAGGCAAAGAACTGAGGCCATTGTTCAGGGGCCACATGCCAGCTTCATATAGGAAGGACTCTTCCCTTTTTGTATCATCTCCTTCACCTAAACAGCACCTAGGCAAGAAAGAGCCAGAGCCAGACTCTCACTTTGACTGGTTAGTACCTTCTAAAAACCCTCTCTAGTTCTGGCTCCACAGTCAATTAAGAAGGTACTTCTTGGTCACATGATTATCAAATCTTAATGATTTACAAAATATCTTCAGGTGTTCCAAAGTCCAAGCGCAGGTTGCATTGTCTGATTATGCTACACTTGCTCCTAAGGACTGACTTCATCGGCATCCCTCTCACCTCCACCACTCTTGATATATAGAAGAAGCATAAGACTAGTTCCCTATCCTAATTGAATTTGCAGTTTATTAGGGAGATCACATTAATACACAAAAATCTACAGTGAACAATATAAGTATAAAATCGATTATTAAATTATGCCAAGATAATGGTACTACTGCTAGGTTAGATGTCCAGGTACATTTCGTGAACCTCTTATTTATCTGGTTCATTGTTCTTAAATTCCCTTAAAAGCATTTAAGCTTACAGGCTCCAAAACATAGAATAGCTTTATTTACAATGTAGGACACAGAAATACTTTGCATGTGACCCTTTAAAAGCTAAGAACATTTCCCTCCAGTGGAATACCCACCTCATCCTCATGTGACATATGTGAGATAAGTCTTCTGATGCCAAGTTGTATCCAGGAACTGCACAGTTTCTATGTTTTTATATATTATTATTTTATTATTAGCAAGAGGAAGAACAGGGTTCACTTTTCCCTAACAGTATTCTGTGCTGCATTGCTTTTTCATTAGACTTCTCCCCACTGTTGTTCTTCATGTGCTAATTACCTCCTGTTTTTATATTAACTCTAGAGCAGATGACCTGATCACTCTAGAACCTCATTTGATAGTGTTCATAAGGGGTACGCTAGTAAATGTTTAACAACCAGCTTTCTAGGGGGGAAATATGTATATCTGGATGCATTTTTATGTTTAATCTTCATTATTAACATTTCTCCATCACTTTCTTCAATCTAAACCACCAACAAAATAACAAATCAAGCCCTGATTTGAAGTTTTTGCCAATTTCCAAGGGTAAATTCTTGCACTGAAAATTTAACCCACTACTCCAGCAGCGCCATTACTTCCTCCAGGAAAGAAAATGCCTCCAATCTATTTAAAACTTTTGTTCTTTTACACCAGAGTCTCTGTCTCAACCCCCATAAAAAGATCTTTTCAGGCAATTCTAGAAATGCTCCTTTATCTGATCACTCAGTCAAGCCTATGAGCACTCCAAATCAGTACATGGTGAGTCCTTAAGAATTTGCCTTCTCCCCCACCCCCAGACCCCAGATGACATGCCTCCTGCTGAGAATTTTTTTTTTTTTTTGGTGAGGCAATTGGGGTTAAGTGACTTTCCCAGAGTCACACAGCCAGTGAATGTTATGTGTCTGAGGCTGGATTTGAACTCAGGTCCTCCTGACTCCAGGGCCAGTGCTTTATCCACTGAGCCACCTAGATGCCCCTCCTGCTGAGACTTTGGGGCTTAAAAAAAAAAAAAAAAAAACAAACAACAACAAAAAAAACTATGCTCTCTCCTCACTTATCTCACCTCCTCTTGTGTTCTTCTGGAGCAATTAGGACCTGGTTATACAAATTCCCCCACGGCACTTCTTTGAAGAGTTCTAAAAAGGAGACTGGAAGGGAAGAGCTCAAGGCTCCTAATGACTTTTCCCAGTGCCTCTACCTATGATTCAGAAGGATAGGACACCTCTCGCTACAATAGTTTACATTTACGGCTCTCTTTATATCATTGTCTCATTTGATCTTCACAATAACTCAGTTAGGGAGTGAAAATGTTATCATCTTGATATGACAGATGAGGTCCAGAAGTATGTCATTTGCCTAAATGTCATGTGACCAGCAAGTAACCAAAAGAGGACTTGAGCATAAGTCTTCTGATGTCAAGCTGAATGGTCATTCTACTCTGCCATGGTATCTCTGAGAGAGGGTATAAGGGCTATGAGAATTCAGGAAGGAATCAAAGTGGGAAAGAGTGAAGGAAGGCTTCACAGAAGAAACAGCACTTCAGCTCATCCTTGAAAGATGGATAGGACTTGGTAACCAGAAAGAAAAAAACAAAGACATTCCAGGTGGGAAGAACAAAGTGATAGAAGGCGCTGAGGGAGGAAGGAATGAGCATCGTGTGTTCATGGAACAGGATGAAGGTTGACATAACTAAAGCTGAGGGTTCAGCACATTAATTGGGAGAAATGGGGAACAAGCTTGGATAGGTAGGATGGAGTCAGGTTACAGAGGATCCTAAGTTCCAAGGCATCTTCAGGTTTGTGCTAAGGGACCACATTTCTTTCTCCTTTGGCATTAGCCTAAACAAGCAGAATAAGAAAGCTGCGGTAGGATTAGCATTGCCCTGATGCAGCTACTTTCCTCCTGTCTACAATGTGGAAACACTTTTACCTAAAGTAATAATAATAAACCAAGCTGCTCTGGGGAATTGATTGATCCCCAGCATCCTTGACACAGATTCCAGGGCATGCAGAAAGTCCAGTCATGTGGAGACTAAGTCTCTCAGACTTAGTGGATACCTAAGACCAAAGGAGTCATATACCATGATGACTTGCTGTTTGGTTGTATTTCTATGAGGTGTGGGTTGGGGGCTGGTCTACTAAAACTGAAGAGAACTGCCATTGTGTATTTGTTGCATACAATTACTGTATTATGGCAAATTAGGTGCAATGACTTATGAGTGTCTCATTTTGTCCCCAAATCAAAATTGAACTAAGAGAATGCTAGCAGTGCCTCTGCTAGAGGTGCATCTCCTAGCACAAAGGGCTTTAATATATTCAGTATGATTTTGGATTGAATGTTGTTTGCAATATATCCCACTTCTCTCCTCTATTAACATGGATAATGAAGATTTATCTATATTTATTATTATTATTTCCAAACACTGCTCACCAAGTGATTCCAATTTGATTTCTGGGCTACTTTTCTTGCAATTCAGAAACCACTCTAATGTGTTATCTTTGTTAATGACACACTGTAGTAAGCACTGGAAACTTTGATCTACTTTCCCTACAGCCACATGATGTGTTCCTACTGATCTGATAACATTAGATTACTGGATTACCCTTGTGACCAGCAGCAGCTATTTGTGAGCTAGCAAGTGCTCAACAATGCTAAAGTAGAAGGAAGAATTACTCAACCCACAGAGACTGATTCCACCACCTCTTTAGTTAGCATAGAGTCCTAAGCAGCAGAATTAACCATCCCCAGGCAATCATAGCCACTCTAAAGTCACACATCCATCTAATGAAGGGATTGTTCATTAGAGATGGAAAGTACCTTATAAGTCATCTAATTCAAACTCCTTCATTTTACAGATAAGAAAATTGAGAGACAATGAAATTCAGAGAAGTTGCAAGACAACCATGGTCACGTAGCTGGGATCTGGCAGAGTCAGGATCTGAGCCCAGATTTTCCCAATTCCAGATCCAACTGTCTCCACTACACCAGAGGCCTCAAACACTTGTCCCTCAGGCTGCAACACTCCCAAGTGCAGCTCAAACCAGATTAAAAATGTAACTGGGGAATATTTAACAAAATACAATAAAACATAGATAACATTAAAACCAAGTTAATATGTGGCCAGCAGGGATCTTTATGTATGATTTAGCAACCCTCATTTCTTTTTTAGTTTGACACCCCTAATTATACCACAGTGGTTCAAAGAGATCCCTCTCCCTCTCCCCCTTCTGTACAAGTGGGGGACTCCTACCCTCCCTTTCTTCTTCTAGGATTGTAGATTGAGCGTTGCTCAGAGATGAGGTGCCACTGAACGCTTCCCTCAAGTTTCTTTCTTTGTCATATCTAACTGGGCTTTTACAAAGATTTCTCTTAGTTCAGCCATTCACATTGTTTTCTAATGCCTGGGTTTTATTTTTCTTTCTCTACTACTCTTTCCTTCATTCATCATTGACATCATGAAAAGCACTGTTTGAACTAGATTAGGTCAACACAGTGCCTTGTATTCTAAGCCACTACTGCTGTGGAGGCATAGAAGTAGAACCCTAGTTTAGCATAACGTACTCCATGTTGGGAGCTCCCCTCTGTTTTTGGTAAATAAGCAAGCTTATACTCAAGCTGTTGTGTTTTGTTTTTGTTTTTGTTTTTACTTACAGAACTTTTGTTTTTCCTTACACAATGTAGTTATATCAGGCTGTTCCACTACCCTACCTTTCATTCCACTCAGCCCCACTTGGAAGTCACCACTAAACAATTTACTTACTTGACTGTGTCAAGTTAATCAGATTGCCAAACCTCTGGTTGGAATGCTGCTAGAAAGAGCAAGTTATATATTTCCCAGCTACATTTGTTGAATAAAGTCCAATGAACTTATCTTACTGTTGTAGCTACAACAATTTGGAGGTCCTACCAAGATCCCTAATGCCCTGTGCCCCACCTTCCACAGAGCTGGCTGTCTATACTCTATTCCCTGCATTACTGTTGAGGCATGGAGACATCTTGAAACATTCTCTACTGGAGATCTGGCCATCAGCGGGCTTGTCTTTCTAGCAGGCAACTATGTGTTTATGGGATCAACATTTCCACAGGTTCTTGATTGTCTTTCTCTTCTGGGTTACTGGGTCACTTGATCCCATTACTGAAATAGGTTCTGGTTCTGCTAGATGACTTCTTTGAGACCTTTAATTTCACTTATTTTGTTTACCTTAACCACCGACCACAAAGGTAGGATGGTACCCAATATCATAAGCTGAAGGTTAGTCTCTTGTGATATAGCTAGAAAAGCTTCTCAACATCAGTCCTACATTAGAGACATCTTTAGCCAAGCTTCATAATTTCTTAGATTCTACTGCTTCTGCCAACCAGGTCTAGGACTAGCCATCTCTACTTTCCAGCGGCAGCCTCCAAGAAATGAGTGGTAGATAGCAAAGGTCACTCATGGAACCCTGGGATTCTCTAAGTAGGGACACTTTGTTAGCTCTGGCATATAAGGGTAAATATCTCTATTGGGACTAGATGACTTATGTCAGAATGATTTTGGCCATGCCCCAACACTGAATCCCATGTCTCTTAATTTTAGGTCATTACCCTGAGTAAAGTAAGGGGCCAGCTAAAGGTAGATGAAGAAAATCTAAAAATTTCTGGTATGTCTAATCTGGTCTAGCAAATGTTCATTTCCATGTAATTACTAAAGATATTCTTTTTTATTTGACCCATTCTGTCTCTCTAGAGATTCAAGTCTATCAATTTCAGAAAAATTCTTGAATAAACTATAAAAAGTTCTTATGAATCATCAATAGTCCACATTCCAAGACTGAACTGTTGCCTCCAAGGGGCTTGCTGGCTTATTGAATATATATTAATTGTAATTCTCAAGTTTGAAAGTTTCTGGAGAAATGAAATTTTTACACTTGGGATGATCTTAAATATCAATCAATTCCTTTTCACTGGCTTGTTTGACTTAGATACAATCATATACCATTGGGGAGCTCTTGAGTCAAAGAGAAACAAAGTCCCACAAAAAAATAATAGGTCCACTACAATCTCTGACTTGAAAAGGAGGCCAAGAGTGGCCAAAAAAGCAATTTTTTAAAATGAGGGACCACCCATCATAAACTGAACCACCTCCCAAAAAAAGTAAGACATTAAGACACAAATTAAGGAATCCAAAGCCATCAAACCTCTGGCTATATCCTTAAACTTCTGAACTTGAGGACAAAGAAGATATCCTAGACTGACCACAGCTTCCCCATCTCCATCACATAGAAAACCTATGCAGAAATCTGGAACTAAACCCAAAGGGCTATAAAACTGTGCATACCTTTTGATCCAATAATACAACTACTAGATTCACATCTCAAAGAGACTTTTCAAAAAAAGGAAAAGAACCTGTATGTACAAAAATATTTATAGCAGCTCTTTTTGTGGTGGCTAAGAACTGGAAATGGTGGGGATGCCCATCACTTGGGTAATGTCTAAATAAGTTGTGGCATATGATTGTAATGGAATATTATTGTGCCATAAGAAATGACAAGTACAACTTCCAGGTCTGTATCCCAAAGAGATCATAAAAATGTTAAAAGGACCCACATCTACAAAAATATTTGTAGCAGCTCTTTTTGTGGTGGCAAAGAATTGTAAATTGAGGGGACACCCATCACTTGGGGAATGACTGAACAAGTTGTTGTATATGAATGTAATGGAATACTATTGTGCTCTAAGAAATGATGAGCAGACTTCAGAAAAACCTGGAAAGACTGATATGAACTGATGCTGAGTGAAATGAGCAGAACCAGGAGAACATTGTACACAGTAACAGCCACATTGTGCAATGACTAACTTTGAAAGACTTAGCTCTTCTCAGCAATGCAAGGATATAAGACAACTCCAAAAGACTTGTGATGGAAAATGCTACCTACATCCAGAGAAAGAAATATGGAGTCTGAATGCCGATGGCAGCATACTATTTGCTCTCCTTTTCTTTTGTTGTTTTGTTTCATTTCTTCTTTCTTGTGGTTCCTCCTACTAGTTCTAATTCTTCTATACATCATGACTAATATGAAAATATGCTTAATATGAATATATAAGTAGAGCCTATATCAGATTGCACACTGCCTTTGGGAGGGGGGAGGAGAGGGAAGGGAAGAAAATTTAAAACTCAAAATCTTATGGAAGTGAATGTTGAAAACTAAAAATAAATAAATTGTTTAAATTTTTTTAATTAAAAAAAAAAAGAAATGACAAGCAGGATGATTTCAAAAAAACCTGGAAAGATTTACATGAACTGACATAAAGTGAAGTAAGCAGAACCAGAAGAACATTGTATACAATAATAGCAACATTGTGTGATGATCAACTCTGAATGACTTAGCTTTTCTTAGCAATACAATGATCCAAGACAATCCTGATGAAAATGCTATCTGCCTCCAGAGAAAGAACTGATGTCATCTGAATATAGACTGAAGCATACTATTTTTCTCTTTCTTTCTTCCCTTCTTTTTTTGTTTGAGTTTTCTTGCACAAAATGGCTAATATAGAAATGTTTTGCATGATTACACACGCATAACCTCTATCACATTGCTTACCATTTCAGGAAGGGAGTAAAAGAGGGTTAGAATTTGGAACTCAAAACTTAAAAAAATGAAGATTAAAAATTGTTTTTACATGTAATTGGAGGAAAATAAACTATTATTTAAAAAGAAAGAAAGAAAGCCTATGCAGAATCTAAATGTAGGCTCCTCTAGAGTGTAGATTAATCCTTCATGTCCTTCTCTGGGTCACAAAATTTGCCTGTTGACTCTAGTACTTCCAGACCATCTCTAGCCGTGCTATTTCCCTACATTATTACTTGCATTCCCTTACTATTGGAAAATTGGACTCCACCACTGAATTTCCCTAGGCTTTGACAGGCTGACTTTTGGTCTTAACCTAGCTCAGTTTCAGGCCTCCAAAGCACTTCCTAGCCAACTCCAGTCATGCCACAGAGTGTGTATTCTTTCCTTCATTCTTGTTTTCCAACTCCCCTTAAAGTGTTGTCTACCCTCATTAGAATGTAAGGTCCTTGGTAGCAGGGACTGTCTAGCATGCATTTATATCCCCAGAGTTTAGCACAATACCTGGCACATAGTAAGTGCTTTATCTACCTATTGAGTGGAGAGCAATCTTTTCAACACCTGATCTTCTACTTTCCCAAGGTCAATGTTTTGGGAGTTTTAACTTCCCAATGTCCAAACCAGTCCTTGGTTGTTAGAGACCTTCACCATTCATCATATTCATTCATCATATTTTTCTCCTAAGTCCTACTTGGACATGATCCCTTGTGTAAATAAGGATGTACCCCCTGTTCAACACCAGAAAGAGGCTGGGTTGTTTTTCTGGTTTTTTGGAAGTTTCCTCTTCAGCCAAGACTAAGGCTGTTTCTCTTCTGTCCTCTTCTGAAGCTTTGTTGCTTCTTCTGGGATCCCAAAAGCTTTCTTTCTCTAAGGAGTCCCTAGCACTTCTGGATCAGGTCTCCTCTGTCTTTGGTTCTCTCTTTCTAGTGAACGTGGTATGCTCAAACTAACTCTACTCAGATCAGAATAAACTACAACCTGACTTTCCATAGGATTGCCTGATACCAGCTCTGGTTAGATGTGTGGGGATAAAAATTATTCAACCTACAATAAGAGAGATTGAGGCAGAACTCTGAGCCAATGGCACTTTATTAAAGGGCCCAAGGTCCCCTCTAATGAAGTGGGCCTCAGATCTCCCTCACGATTTGAGATGCTCCCTCCTTCCAGGGCCCTACTTTTATAGGGTTAGATATCTAAACATTCAAGAATAGCTATACCATTATGGAATAATTCCACTGGTTGACAAATTAGCATAAGCAAAAATAAGCAAAAATGATCTATCAGCAGGGTCACAAGTTGGGTGAAGCAAGGAATATCTCCACTGACTAGGTGGTCATAAGATGGACACCTGCTCATGTTGGACAAAAAAGAATGGTCCAGAGGTACAAAAATAATTGGGGGAGTTGAGTTACCTCTGTCACACAATGGGCTTGGTCACCATGACAAGGAAAAACAAGGATGGAGGGCCTCTAATTAGCTTCCTATGATTACACAAGTGATCTTACCATCTGCAGCTCACAGCTCTGGGGCCAAATATACAGAATTCATAATCACTACCCCCATCATATCAAATTGATTAATATTGATTGGAATAGAGTAGGGGTCCTCAATGAATCAACTTCCTCAGATACTGAGTATAGCATTAAAACTTATCACCTTACTTCTGGAGCAAAGGGTCCTGATCTTCTGTTAGCTCAGGTAACACTTCTACTCTCCATGTTAAGTTAAAAACAAAAAAACTGGTCAAGAAACTTAACATTTTGTGCAACTCCTTAGAGTTGATTGGGCTGGCAACTCTTCCTTCCCTATCAGTTCAATTACAGCCACTATTTTGTCCTGTATTTCCCATCAATCCTACCATTTCAATGCAAATGAATTTTGTAGAGTATTTTTCAACAGATTCATCCATCTGTATACTCAATTCTTTTTTTGTCTCTACGCAGAATGGGCAGAAATAAGAACTTGGTTTCTCCAGGGTTACTCATAATTCTCCTTCAATTTTTTTCCCAAACTCTTAAGTGAAACCTTGGTTTAGTCTCTAACCCTTAAGGTTCTGTTCTTGTCTAATACATAGTTACCTTGTGCTTTGCTCCCTGACCCACAAGGACTCTGCCTGTTTTTAAGGATCTATTTACCATCCTATCCATTAAGGATCACAAAGCCACTAGATATAAGTTACTTCCTTTCTTGCCTTGCAGTCTTCCCCAGTCCTTCAGAGAACTTTTTGAGTCCTTCCTTAGTCCTTGAGGAAACCAACTTCAAATTATGCACTTCTCCATCTTCCTTGAACCTTTTATTAACCTTACCCCATCCAATTCTAAAGACATTGCGGCTGAGACAATGAGTTTAGTAGATGTGGTCATCTACTACCTCATAGCCCTAGATTACCTTCTGGAAGAACAGGAAAGGGTTTGTATAACCTTTAGCTCTTGCTGCTTTTCCTGTATTAACAAATCAGGAAGTACACAGCTCAATAACCACAAGCCTCACCAGCTCACTCTCTTTATTTCTAATGACTGGGGCCCCTTCCAGGCCTATGGTCTTAGACAACCAACTCCCTTTCCCCTACCTGGGGAAACATCCTTCAGGGAATCTTCTTCCTCCTTGTCCTTCTGGCAGAAGACTACATGACCTGCACACGGTGCTGTAAGTGGGCCTGCCTGTGACATGAAGAAAAGTCTCTGTAGATGGTTTGAATCCAGGAGGAGAAGTCTGACCTCTTTGTAATGTCCACTGAAATGAGAACAAATAATCCGAGTGTATCATAAATTACTCCACATTAGAAACTGCCCTCCATTTCACGTCATTAAGCAAACACATACTCAGGATGTTCTGTAACTCTGTTGTAATAATTCTAACTCCAAGGGGTCTCACTACCCCACCCAAGTCTTTGTTACTCCAATTCCCTCTCAGCCCCACTTGTATCACTAACCAATTTATTTACTTACCTGCATAAATAGCCAGAGCACTAAACCTCTAGTTAGAATGCCATCTGAAACAACAGACTATTATACATTCCCCAACTGAAATTATTAAATTAAGTCTGATCAACTTACCTGCCAATAGCAGAGTTGTTTGTTTTAGCCACAACACTACCTGAGGCACACAGGTAAGGGAAAACATGCCAAAGACAAAGTCTGACCTAAAGCCCGACTTAAATACTAATTACTCCACGGAGCATTTCTCTGTCAATAATGAATTTCTGCCTCAGACATTAGGTAGCACTTTGTTTTGAACCTCATTACTGAATTGAACATTTAATATTATGTTTTATCTCTGTAGCAGCTAGGTTCACTATGATCAGTACCTGCATCACAGCAGGTATGGTCGATTAAGCATTCAGAGCTGTTAATCAAAAGCCCCACCTAACACCAAAGAATAATCTGGCACAACTCTCAAGTCCTCTCTATTTCTCAAAGACCTGGCTACCATTCTTCACTTGCTTCTGCTGATTTGTGATTGGTATTGCTTTTCTCAAATTGCTCTAGGATTTGGTGTGGATTATTGAATCAGAGTAATTGCTCAAAGACCTCATCCTACTCTAAGGAAACTGCTGCTTTTCATCCTTATCCCAATTATGTTTCTTAATTCCTCAAGCTTCCACATGTAATTAGAATAAACATTTCATTTAAAAACTGAATCAATAAAAGCATAGGAAGAAGGAGAAGGAGAAGGAGGAGGAGGAGGAGGAGAAGAAGGAGAAGGAGAAGAAGAAGAAGAAGAAGAAGAAGAAGAAGAAGAAGAAGAAGAAG
>NW_020954594.1:3019869-3083179 GCF_900497805.2 Vombatus ursinus
AGAAGAAGAAGAAGAAGAAGAAGAAGAAGAAGAAGAAGAAGAAGAAGAAGAAGAAGAAGAAAGAAGAAGAAGAAGAAGAAGAAGAAAGAGGAGGAGGAGGAGGAATTAATGAGGGTCACCATCAACTCTCAATCACCCATTCACACAACTTCAAGTTTTAACCAGTCAGTTTAAGTTACCTGATTCTACTCACCCTACATCTATGGACAGGAATGAGTAATTGCAGTCAAAATGTTTGGAGATCCACTTGCCCCTTATCATAGAAGACAAAACATCTACTAACTCTGGGAATCATTTCACTTTGTTGTAGCACCCTGGACCAATGCTTGCTACCATAGCTCCTAATCATAGCCTACATGATGTTCACCTTGTTGTATGTACTTAAATATGGCTCAACCCCCAAAGAGAACACTGCCTAAATATTAAAGTCTTAGCACAAGCACATGACTAAAGATCATGGAGAGGTTGACTTCATCCCAATCATCTACTCTCTAGTCACTTTTAAAAGTTCCCACAGTCTTCTGATGTTCCCCTTTCCCCTTGTTCTACACTTATCTCTGGCTTCAAACCTAGCAAGTGAAATTAAAATCAGCATCATAAGAGTGTTTGTAGAGTTGTTACATAATCATTTGTGTTTATATTGCATCCCCCTCCTACTTTGTTAACCCCAGAAGAACAAGTACTATGACTCAACTATTTCCCCTAGAGTCTAACCCACTCTTGGGTATAGAGTAGGCAGGCACTTGTTTAATCAACATTTATTGAAATGAAACAATATGCAGACTAAGAATTGTAGTTTTAATGATACAAAAATGGGTAAGATTGACTTAAATTAGGGAAACGCTTGTTTTAGTCCACAAATTAAATAAATAATTCTATATGAGTAAAGTTCATAGAATCAAGCTGTTTCCACACACCCCTCTGCCCCCAAAAAAAATTATTATCTGGTGATAATTATCTAGTGAAAAAATCATCTAGTGATAAACCTCTCCCAACTTGTCTTGGTTCATTCTCACATATTCCTGGTGCAACATAAGTTATTGCATGTTGGAAATTGCCCTCCATTTCATGTGATCAAACAAACATATACTCAGGATGTTTTGTAACTATTTTGTAATAACTGTAACTCTAAGAGGTCTTACTAACCCCACCTAAGGCTTCATCAACATAGACCATCACTGGGGCCACTCTCAAAAAACATTCCAAGATATGGCAGGTCATGAAATAATATGTGTTGGTATAAACCTCAAGAACTCAGAATTACCTCTACTTCATAATTAAACATCAGAGTAGGATTCTAGTGGTGAAAGGAATCATTGCCTCCTTTCTAAGCCATCACTCCAGGTTGGCTTCCCAGAAGCAAGAGGGTTTCAAAAACTGATGAGACAAGGGACAAACTATGGGGAGAGAAAACATACAAGTCAGAATGTTCAATTTCATAGATTGAGAAACTATTCTTTCTTTGTTCTCCTTGTACCTGCCTCCTCTCTCTCAAGACCCCCTTTCCTCTCTATCCCACTTGCCCCTCAGACTAGACTCCCATAAATGACATTGCTAAGACTGTCCAGCTGTCCAAAGTAGAGAATTTGGAAATAGTATAGTTTGGCTTGGGAAACACTGATCTGTTTCATCTCAATCTTCCTCTAATAGTCTAGTCTTTTCCAATGCAGTACCCTCTTCCCAGGCCAGCTTTATCTCTTCTCATTCTTCTTTAGCTATCTAGCCTTCCTTATCTATCCCTTTACATAAACATAAATCTTCTTTATCTGTCTATTTACATATGCATCTATCTTCTTTATCTATCCTATTTACATGCACATATCACTTTAACTGTTTTTCTTCCAAGTCTGCAGTTTGATTTTCTACCTTATTTTTCCATTCCCAGTTTCCCTCAGGATGTCAAACATTTGTCTCATGGTTCCTTTTTATGGACCTCAAATAATAAAAGGAAAGTTTTGCACAATGTTGATGCATAATGCATACTGCTTAGTCATAAATGACTAGCTTCCACAATCCAGGAATTAATAAAGTCTATATTTTCTCTTCAAACTTTCTAATTGTCTACAGAAGGAGGAAGAAAATGAGTATCTACTGAAAGTGTGAGAGGTTGAGCAATCATGAGCGCCATCATCCTGGAGCATCCAGAACAGAAGAGAAACAAAAACAGATGGAACATCTCCAAATGCTCCTTCTCTATCTCTTTGCTTTGCTTCAAGGCCTTCCTAATGGAAACAGTAGTGGATTTGTAGTCAAAGACTTGGATAGAGCTCTGGGCCTGGAGTCAGGAAGACCTGAGTTCAAATCAAGCCTCACACACTTTCACTAGGTGTGTGACTCTGAACAAGTCATTTAACCTCTATCTGCCTCAGTTTCCTCAACAGTAAAATCAGAATAATAATAGCACCAACTCCCAGGGTTGTTGTGAGGATCAAATGAAATCATATTTGTAAGGTACTCAGCACAGTGCCTGGCACGTAGTAGGCTCTTAATAAATGTTTCCTTCCTTTCTACTTTCATTCCTTTCCTTCCTTCCTTTCTCCCTTCTTTCTTCCCTTCTTTCTTTCCTTTTTCTTCCTTTTTTCTTCCTTCTTTCCTTTCTCCCTTCCTTCCTTTCTTCTTTCCTTCCTTCCTGTCTTCTTTCCTTCCTTCCTGTTAGACACTGCAAGACATTTAACATCTCAGTGCCCTCCAGACAACTCTGTGGAATTATCAGTGTTGCAAAGCTATTGCCAATGTACAATAATAGGAGTTTCCTTAATGGTGAGCCCCCTGCACTGATGAAATCACAGGTATGGATTTTTTTTTTTTTAATGAGATGGTTGGACTAGATGACTTCTAAGGTTCCCAATTATAAATCTTTTTTTTTTTTTTTGACTAGGCAATGGAGCTGAGTGACTTGCCCAGGGTCACACAGCTAGTAAGTATTATGTGTCTGAGGCCAGATTTGAACTCAGCTCCTCCTGAATCCGGGGCCAGTCCTCTATCCACTATGCCACCTAGCTGCCCCAAAATTTTATTTCCTTTTTTTTTTTTTGGTTTTTGTTAGGCAATGGGGTTAAGTGACTTGCCCAGGGTCACACAGCTAGTAAGTGTTATATATCTAAGGCCGGAGTCAGGTCCTCCTGACTCCAAGGTCTGAGCTCTATCCACTGGGTCACCTAGCTGCCCCACCAATTATAAATCTTACAATTCTATGATCACACACCCAAACAATGGAAGCCTTCTTCCCTCTTCATTTCTGTCTGAGAATTCACCAGCATTCATGGCTCCAGTTATCACCTCTAATGAATAATGATATTGACTCCCAAACCTACCTGTTTCCCTAGTGCTTCAGTAGTCAGAGAGCTCTGGATTTAAAGTCACAGGACCTTAGTATAATCCCAGTTTTGTCACTTACTACTTATGTCACCTTGGGCAAATCATTTCATCCTATCGGGGGGCTTCAGTTCTCTCACCTGTAAAACAAAGAAATTTAACTAGGCAATCCCAAAGTTCCCTTCTTAATTCATCCCAATTCCTGCCAGGTGGCATGCAGACCTAAATACAGCCCTCTAGATGTGTTCTGGCTAGGGTGGAGTACAGAAGGATTGTCACATCCATAGTCCTAGACACCATGCCACTCAATGCAGCCTAAGATCACACTGGCATTTTTGGTTGCCATATTATATAGTTTACTCATTAATCTTAAAGTCTACTAAAACCCCATGGCCCCTTTAAGATGAATTGCTATTGGGACATGTCACTACATCTTGCACTGGTGCTATTGATGGCTTAAATTTAAGTGTAAGTTGTTGCATGTATCCTTATTAAATTTCATCTTATTACATTTAGCCCAACATTTTAGCCTGTTGAGATTTTTTAAAATCCTGTCTCAGTCATCCTACCTTTACATAATCTGAACATTTTCATAAGGATGCCATTACCCTTTTTCAAAGTCATTGTTTCAAAATATTGTACAAAACAAGGCCAAGCACAGATCCGTGGGGCGCTCTGCTAGAGTCTTCCTTCCAAACTGGCATTAAGTCATTCGTGACTTGGACACAGCCAATCAACCACTTATGAATTGTACTTTCCTATAGCTCTCTTGCCTCCATCTTTTCCACAAAAACTGCATGTGAGAATTTTTCAAATTCTTTGCTAAAATCTAAGTAAATTATATATAGGGAGAGCAGGGAAGTTTCTTGTTGGTAAGAATGCTAAACAAAGACAAGAGGGTTTTATTGATGGCAAGTGTATATAATAAAGGCAAGAACCTAAACCAAAGGCTGCCTTCTAGCTCTTTTGTTCTTGCTCTCATGTTTATGTGCATGCTAACAATGATCATTATGAGAACTGAGGAGTCTAATCATCTCAGATTACACAGATTCTATAGGTTTTTACCGAGCTGAGGTTCTAAAATGGATTTTGGGGATGAAGACTGACAATCAGAAATCTGACAGATGCTAAAAAGAAATTTCTCACCTGAAGTCAGACAGAGCAAGGGATCTCAAGTGAGAGAAATAGAAGAATTAGTTCAAAGGACATATTTAATCTTAGCCTGAGATTTTTGCTGGCTGTCTGCCTGGCTGGATGCGGCTGCTGTGGCCTTAGGCTATGTGGCCTAAAAAGAACTTGACTGTCTCCTGCAAGAAAAGAGTCTTCCTAGCAGCTGCATCCGGGTAGATGATAACAAAGAGCAAGATATCTTTGAAGAAACTGCAGAGCTGAAAACCAGCAGATGGCAGCAGAGAGCAGTTAGCAAACACTACAACAAGAGGGCATTCATTAAAAGAGCAGAGTGATGTCCAACTGAGACATGATACAATGCTGACCAGAAGGAAGAGGAGATAACACAATGCTCAACAGAACTTGGCACAACCCCATCACCGGAGGACATTGATGGTTCCAAAGCATTTTAAGTGTGATTTGCCCTGGATACCTACATGGTCTAGACACACATTCCCAATATACATGCCCTTGATTTTTCATCTCTGGTCACACATTTCCCTGTGTGTGTGTGTGTGTCTGTGTGTCTGTGTGTCTGTGTGTCTGTGTGTGTGTGTGTCCTTGCACTACTGGTGATGTCAGAAAGTGTGCTTCTGTTTGTATGGGGAAAATCTTTCTCATGACACTTATTTTGTCATGCTATTTAATTAAATTTCTTTTGCTTTCAGTGTGTCCTCCTTCCTTAGATGGTTTAGTCAAGGTAAATACATTGTCAAGCTCATGAACTTTGGTTGTAAGTGGATGTTCATCTATAGTGTCCAGAATATAGGATAGCTTTCTAGGGGACTAGATATTAGGAGAGCCTTGGATGCTACATATATCTACAGCATTCCTCTGATCTACCAGCCTGGTAAACCTGACCCAAAAAAATGGAAATGAGGTTAATCTGACATGACCTATATTTTTCTTGGTACAATTCTCTCTCTTTTTTTTAAATTTTAAGTAGTTTCTTTTTATCGTGAACTTGGTATGTATCAACAAAACCTAAACATTTCAATACAGGTTAGAAAGTTGTATATGAAATTGTAAATTTCTTTTATGTATAGTCTGGGTTTTTTTAAGTATATGTTAAGTTTAACATGATAGTCAATCAGTTAAGCATATTAAGCAACTATTTTGTGTCAGGTACAAGATCTTTTGGATACAGAATCTGCAATCCAATGTGTTAGCTATCCTCCCAATTTTTCTGTGAATTTGATGAGCATGCCCTCTAAACCTTTATCCAAGATACCTATAAGCATATTAAGCAGCATAGTTCTGAATGTTTTTAATTCTGTTATCTAGTCCACATCCCTCCATCTCTTCCATTAAGTAGTATTATATATTTTGTAAAATTGTTTACTAAAATATACATAAACCATATCTGCAGCATTCCCACATTCTGTTTTCATATTTAAGTTGGGTGGTGAATTCCCTGTCACTACCTTGTTCTCTGCAGACAAGTCCAATCTCTCTTCTTCATTGTAATTATTTCCTTTTGTTTCTCCAGAATTTCATTCATTTAGTTAGTCAACTAACACTACATATGTTCTTGAGGGAATCCCATCCCTCATGAGCCAACTTACCCTGTAAAATTTTAGTTCATGGCATTGTACCCATCCGTCCTCTAAATGCTTTGAAATATTTCCCAAAATCTAAGGGATGTCAGACTGTGCCTGGCTTTTCTCTCCTTTTTTTACAAATACTCAAGGAGGGAGTGATCACTTCTCTCCAGAGTTCCTGTCACTTCCATCCTAGCACCCAGTTCTTCCTCACAAGGTAGAATCAGATCCATCATAGAATACTCCCTTGTTGATCCTTTTGAAGAATGAAATTATCATTAAGGCAAGTCAAGGAGTCATTAGCTGCTCTACTTTTCACACACAGAAAGAAAACTCCAGCAGATGTCTCTTCACCAGTCTATGTTGTTTCCCAGACTCCTTATCTATCTCCTTTTTCAGTCCATTATCATCATCATCAATAAACACTTTTATTTTTAATTTATGGAATAAAACAAGCATTTCCATAACATAGTATAATTAAAAATATGATTGCACATGAAACTGCAAGTCTATCATGTACAACTTGCTATTCTTTTTAAATATATAATAAAGTTATCATATAATTTTTTTCTTTTTTTCCCTTCTTCCCCCCTACCCACACTAGAGATGGCTGCCATTAGACAAAAATAGGTGTTGATATATAGAGAGATAGATAGATATATGCAAATATGTGTAAGATTATTTTATACAAACTTCTATTTATCTGTTCTTTCTCTGTATGCAGATAACATCTTCCTTCATATGTCCTTTATAATTAATCTGGGTATTCATAATAGTCAAAATGACTTATTTGCTCAATGTCTGCATCAAGCAGTATTGCTGTTATTGTATACAATGTTCTCTTGGTTCTGCACATTTCACTCTTCATTATTTCATGCAAGTCTTCCCATATTTTTCTAAGATCATTGAGCTTATTATTTCTTATAGCACAGTAGTATTCCATCACCATCATATACATACCACAACTTGTTCAGCCATTCCCCAGTTGATGGACATCCCTTTGTGGTGGCAATAAGCATTTATTAAGCACTTTCTATCTGCCAAGTACTGTATTTAGTGCTGGAGATAGAAAGACAAAAACAAGTCTCAGCGCTCAAGGAGCTCATAGGCTAATGGATGATACAACATGAAAACAACTGGAGGTAATATCACAAGGAAGACATTAACTGAGAGGAAAGTGTAGGGCAGGGAAGTAAAGAGGGGATATCTTGAAGGAAGCCAGAGTAGCCAGTAGGTAGAGACAAGAAAGAAGAACATTCCAGGGTAGCTAGGTGGTGCAGTGGATAGAGCTCCAGCCTTGGAGTCAGGAGGACCTGGGTTCAAATCTGGCCTGAGACGCTTGACATTGACTAGCTGGGTGACCCTCGACAAGTCACTTAGCCCCAAATGCCTCACTAAAAAAAAAACCAAAACATTCTAAGCATGGAGGACAGCCAATGAAAAGACACAGAATGTGCAAGAAATAGACAAAAAGCCAGTGTTGCTAAATTGTAGTATGTGCAGAAGTGAATCAAGTTTAAAAATACTGGAAAGGTAGGAAGAAGCCAGGTTGTGAAGAGCTTTAAAATCAGAGTATTTTATATTTTATTCTGAAGGTAAAAGGGAACCATAAAGCTAATTGTATGGGGGATGACATAGTCAAAACCGAGATTTAGGAAGATCACTTTGGCAGCTGAGTGAAGGATGAAAATTGGGGCAGTAAGGAACCAACCATTAAGCTATTGCAACAGTCCAAACATGAGGTAATAAGGGCCTTGACCAGGGTGGTGGGAGTGTGAGTAAAGCAGAGGACCTATATGAAAGATGTTGTGAAGGTAGAAAAGACAAGATATCCAACAGATTGGTTATGTGAGGTGAGTACAATTAACAGTAGAAGATGAATCCTAGGTTATGAGTAACAGTGATTAGGAATCCAAGTGATCTGTAATACACTTTGATGCCAAAATCACCCCCATTTCTCCTTCTTGTGATCTTCACCCAAATGTTCTCCATCATATTCCACCCACACACACACATACACACACTTTCAGGATGTCTTCACATGAATTTACCTTCTTAATATGCAAGGCTATCCCAAACCTACCCCTTTTGCTTATCCAATTCCCTTTGAAGAAGGTATACTCAGCCAGAACCGTATTTCAATCATGAATATCATGTTATTGAGCAAAGTAAGCAGAAACAAGAGAACGATGTTCATAGTGATCACAATAATGGAAACAAAAATAACACTAAATCAAAAGTTAAATACCATATAACTTTAGTGAACAATATAAGCTCCAGAGAAAAGATGAGCAAATATACCTCCATCCTTACTTGGGGAGGCAGAGAAATATGAATTTGAAATATTGCCTACATTGTCATCTGACGTAGTAGCTGTGCTGACTAGTTTTGATAAACTTGGTTTTTTTCAGAAGGGAAGTGCTCTGATGGAGAGGTAGGGACCCCTAGATCTTAAATAACTGTGATAAAAATACAAATATCATCAATAAATTTTTTTTAAAAAAACTATACCTTAAAAAATACCAATTCTTCTAATACTCTTATTTGCTTTTTCAAGGAGAACATAAGTGCCATCCTTATATTTAACTGCAACTTTTTTTCAGACTTCAAAGAATCCAGAGAATTTAGACTTTTTCCTTGATATCCTAGCAGTATCTTCAGAATAGCTGGTGGCTCTGTCTACATTAGGAAACAAAGACAGACTGGACAAGTTGAGGAAAGTAAATTCAAGGCTTTACAAAGAACCCAGCAGAAAAGTTGAACACCACCTAAGGGAAACATCTTGAGGACTCCAACAAAAGAATTTTTGGAAGCTTTGAGTTAGTGGTTTGCCATGTGCCTTTCTAAACTTAAGCTCATTTTCCCCTAAACTCTGTAATATTCTGGTGAGACAGTATGTCAGACTTTGGGGGCAATATTTTTTACCAACTGTTTTTATTAAGCTATCTTAGTAAATACTTCTTTCTAAAAGCTAATTAAATCTGGCTGACTGGCTGATATCAAGTAATAATCATAGTGGGAAATACAGTCAGTTCTGCTATAAGGAGACATATGCATTCTTAAAAATCACCTTGCTATGCAAAATTGAGCAATAAAAATCAGCAGGACTGGAGAAATAGGGTTAGGGGAATAACTCTCAAAAACTTCATCAGTGACACAGTAAAAAAAAAAAAATAAGAACCTAATAAAAATGGTAGCACAGTCCATGTTAAGTGGCTAATACATAAATACTACAATAAATACTGATAGAGTCTGTGAGCCCCAGGCTGTTCTCAGCTTGTGCCCAGATTTCCACAGGCTAGTTTGGTAAATTCTTTAACTTTGGGCAGACTGTAATTCTGGGACTCAGGCAGTGAGGTGGTGAAAATTCTTCTTCTCTTTCCACAACTCCTACTGTAACAGAAGCTACACAATAAATATGGCACTTTACCTTGACAAAGACCTGAAGTTTGTTTGTGGAAATGGGTGTTGGGAAGGGTTACAGCTTGTTAGTTGCAAAGTAATGAAGTTTTCTGATTTCCCAAAGAAGAAATCACAAATGAGAAAACTATAAATTTGAGTTATGCTCAAATTATTATCTTGGGCGAGCAGCACAAAAAGAGTCAGACCACAGAATCTTACTTTGGTGACAAAGAAGATCAAAACATACAACCAGAAGAAGACAACGAAATCAAAGCTCCTACATCCAAAGCCTCCAAGAAGAATATGTCAGTCATACTAGAATAAATTTGAGTTTTCTAAACAAACACTGTAGCAGAACTGACTATAAACCAGTGGGGGCTTTGTGAGCTATAACACTAGACAAACAATTCTCCCCCAATCCCTCATGGTTACCCCTACAGCCCTGAGGAGATATAGCAGCCTTGCTCTGGGGATCTGACCTGTTAATGGAGATGGGAATTGAGAGAGTAAGGCCCTAGATCCTGTGCTAAGAGTTGAGTAATAATGAGTAAAGTAATAATGAGTAAAGAATAATAATGAACAGTTGCACTCAAAGATCCTTTAGTAATGCAACTACATTCCTTTAGAAGGATGTATCTATATCATGTCTTAAGGCTATTTCCTATCTTCTTCAATATTTTCATCAACAACTGGGGTGAAGACATTCGTATAAAATTTGTAGATAAGGCAAAGTTAGGAGATATAGCTTACGTGTTAAATCACAGAATCATCATTCAAATAATCATGGGCTGAAAGGAATAATGATTTATTTTAACTGGGATAAATATAAAGTCTTGAAATCAGGTTAAACAATCTATGACAACAGTGTAAATGGGAAGAACAACCACAAAACAATCAAAAACAAGTGTTGTGAAATTCTAAAGAACAAGCTTGGCTCCAAAGAAGAAACAGGAGAAGATACCTTCCCCCGCCCCCATCCTTTTGCAGAGGTCAGGGTTCATGGCTATGGAATATTTCATATGATGTCAGATTTTTTTTCCAATGTGTTGATTGGTTTTGCTCATTTTTTTTATTTCATCATTACAAGGAATGGCTCTCTGAGAGGGAGGGGATGGGGGAGAGGGGAAGGATACAGGGGAAATTTCAGGAAATCAAAAACAAAGGACATCAATAAAAATCTATTTAAAAGCAAAACAAACAAGATCTATTATGCATAAGGAACACACTCTGGTCCCACCCTCTCAGAGCTGGGTTTACTATATCTCCCCTCCAAGGAGCTAAGGTACCTTGAGGGATTGAGGTTTTCTTTCTCCATTGCTGTTGCCTCTAGCCACCACAGCTATTTCCTATATTTGTTGGGGTGCTAAAGATTAGTGCCCCAATTCCACTTAAACATGTAACATTCAGTGGCTTTTGTTATTGTTGTTGTTCAGTTGTTTCAGTCGTGTCTGACTCTTCGTGACCCCATTTGGGGTTTCCTTGGCAGACACTGAAGTGGTTTTACCATTTCCTTCTCCAGCTCATTTCACACAGCTATTAAGTGTCTGATGCCGTATTTGAACTTAGGAAGATGAGTCTTTCTGGTTTCAGGCCCATCACTCTAACCTCTGTGCCACCTAGCTGCCCTCCAGTAGCTTTTACAAATAAATATTTACTTCAAATATCTAGCAAGAACAAACATATAAACATTTTCCCCAATATCTGTGGCTCACTTTCCCATGGTGAAAGACTACTCCATGTATCTAGAATGGAAAAAAGGAAGGAAAAGACCAAGTACTCTGGCCCATTTCTTGGGAACCACATGGCCTTAGAGGGTAAAGGTCCCAAATCCCTTCCCCTTACCACAGGATGTTGTGAGACAAAGAGTAATGGAGCTTTCCTAGAAGTTGTTCAAGACTCTAAATTCAATAATCTACCCACCAGGCCATTGGATATGGATTCTAAGGACCTGTATTCAAATCATAGCTCTGCTATTTACTACCTATGTGATCTTAGACAACTTAACTTCCTATCCTGGAAACTCTAAAGGGAGGGAATATTTTTCATTCTGTTGAGAGTTAAGATTATAGGCTGGACCTGCCAAGATCCTGAATTTTCTGAAATTGGAGTCAGAAGACCTGAATTTTTTAATAATATGAAAATCAGGCGTCTTCATAGGCAAAGTGAAGTTTAGGGTTAGTGTTAGCTCCACAAAGGCAGATACTGTGTGTGTAGCACCCCCTTGGGGATACAGGACAGAGGGGTCTTTCCCCCACCACAATTCAGAACAGGTGCAGATATCTTCTGACTACTTCCTGTTAGCCACGATAACTCTTTCAATTGAAGGCTGAGGTGGAATTCTAAACCTCCGCTCCTTAGCTATACAGAAGGGTAGCACATAGTCCCTGCTACTGAGGAGGCTGAAGCTGGTAAATTCCTTGAACTCAGGAGTTTTGAGCTACTGTGTGCTAAAGCTAAATGGATGTCCATTTTAAGTCCAGTACCAATATGGTGAGCCCCTGGGAGCAGGGGCCACCAGGCTGCCTAAGGAGGCAGGTTCAGCTTGGAAACAGAGCAGGTCAAAGCTTCTGTGGTGATAAACAGTGGGATCAGTTCTGTGAGTTGCCCCTGTACTTCCAGCTTGAGCAAGATAGACAGAATCCCAAAAAACAAAAACAACATGCTGCCATTCTGGTCTCCATTTTCTACTGGCCTCAAAGTATAAGGCTGACTGAGAAGTAGAGGGAAAGTCTTGAGGGGGTATCCTTCCCTCCTCCTACTTGGGCTACAAGCAGTGAGCTCATGGCTTCCTAGGCAAGCCTATGTTGGGGAGGTCTGTGTCTCTTTACCATTGGTACAGGGTCTTATGAGATCTTGAAAGGCAGTTGGCATCTTCCCTCAAGCAGTGGAGTATCAGTCACCAGGGTAGTTGTGGCAGAAACAGTAGTAGAAGCAGAAGAATCAAGAGTGAAAGAGTTACAAAGACAGGCAGAGAGAGAGAGAGAGAGAGAGAGAGAGAGAGAGAGACGGGGGGGGAGGGAGGGAGGGAGAGACAGAGACAGAGACAGATAGAGACACAGAGACAGAGAAGATGTGAAGAAAGAGAGTACTTGAGCTCTTTGATTAGGCTGTCCTTAAGCAAGGTAAAATGTAAAACAGCTAATGAGTATCCCTATTGTAAGTGTCCCAACAAGGCTTTCATGTTAGCCTCACAACTGATTTTAGTCCTACAGTAATTCTTTATTGCCTATGCCATATCTGATTCATATTTGTACTTGAGTACCTTTTGATTTTCTCTCACACTTTTCTAGGAAGGGTCACTTAGGGTAAAGATCAAAATAGAATTATTCCTAAAGAATCTGAAGTGAAATTGAATTGTTTTGTATCAATGGGAAACACATCTGGTAGAGGTACAGTAGCTACAGTGGCTAATAGTAGCAACTTAGGTCCCCTGAACCAGGGTTACCATTAGGAGTCTGAAAGAGAGATTGAATTGTATCTACATGATGGTGACCATGGCTAGCCCCAGTCTGAGAAACCCCTAAACTTGCTGGTATGAGGACAGGTTGTAGTACATAAGCCAATCCAGTGAGAAAGAAGAAGCAATTGATGCAAAAGACATCATGCCCTCAGGAGAAATTGCCTGTGATGGTAGACTGTGAGGGACTGTCTGATGTTGGCAGCTGCCAGGTCGGGTACTGTGGCAAGGGTAGGGTAAGATCTGGGTATTTTGGAAGTCGAGGCAGGGACTGTGGTAGGCAGAGTCGTGTGTACTAGGATGGGCTGGATACGGAGAAGCCATGAGGCAATTGGGCAGTGCTATGAGATAAGCTGGGTGCAAGGAAGTAGCCGAGCCTGAGCTCCTGAGGCAAGGGGCGGTGCCACGTGGGAGTGGGATGGCAGAGGACTGAGTTCCCTCTGCTTAGTCCCCTCCCTATATGCAACGTCATCCCCAGATGCCTCTTGTGACCTTCCTGACCTCCGGGTCCCTTTGTGCAGCATTGACCCAGTCCCCTCCTGAGTCTGACTTCCTAGGTCACGTACTCTTGTCTATGCGTCAATCCCAGATGCCTCCTTCCTGTATCCAATCCTGGCCTCCTACGTCACTCCCTCCCCCTTGGTGTGCTAAACTCAGACAGCCCCTTCCGGTATCTGACCCTACAATCATTGGCTAGTAGCTGGCTGGGGAGGAGGGGCTAAGTAGGTACTTAGGAACAAGCGTGGTCAGAACACACACGTGCGCTCTCCCCTGGCTCCTGCCCTGTTGCTCTGGCCTTGCTGCTTGGGCTTGCTATGATGGTTTGCTGTGTTGGCCTCTGAATAAAGCTCTGGTGTTGGTGCCTCCCGATGGCTTGTCTCTGTGTGGTGATCCAGCTGAGGACCGAAGACCCAGGAATGGGTAAGACTCTGGCAGTGTACTTCTTTTAGGAGAAGTGGGTACTGGCGCACGACTGGCAGAGGGCCGGCATGCGGCCCGTATAGTAGACAAGTTTTGGTCCACATGCAGACTGCATATTTGGGCATATAGTCTCACTTGTGAAATATTATCTCAAGGACATGGACTATTTTTGATTCTGTCTTTGTGTCCCCAGAGCCTAGCATGGTGTCTGGTACATAGAAATTAATAAGTTTTGTTGATTGATCATCCTATCTTTAAAAAAAACCTTGAATGCTTTAGATAGATGAATGGATAGATATCTTGTTGGAAGAGAACCTAAGACAATATTTCTCTTTACTGAATCAAATACTATTTGATAAGCAACAAACACTGTAGGACCTTATATTTTCTGCTTGTTTTAGTCAACTGAGCAATAGTAAAGATTTGGCCTAATGTAGAACAGCACTTGAGAAAGCAGGCTTGTTCCATGCTACTTCCCTCATCAAGGATGCTCTCAATGCATGAGTAGGTGATTCTACAAAGAAGGTATGGAGGGCAGTAATCGTTCATCATTCCTTGTTTGCCTTTTTCAGCATTAATCCAGTGTGAGGGTTTTCCTTGCTTTTGGTATCTTCTTCACCTTCAGATACTTTCTGAATCAATTCTTCAGTACTGTTCTAATTGTGTGGCTTGTGGTGTGGTTCTTCTCTATATATAATTAATCCAATCCCATTGCTTTTCCTGTCTTTGTTCTCTGTGTTAAGGACATTTTTACCTCTTCTATAAGCACATCTGAGACTATGACGTGGTGGCTCTACTGTAATTTATGTGCAACAGTGTACATCAGTTGTATGCCACTGAGGTGGTGCAGTGGACAGAGTGCTGGACTTGGAGCCAGGAAGACCTGAGCTCTAATCCTACCTCAGACACTAACTGGTGGTATGAATCTGGGCATTCTAGAAATTACTAGAAATTACATCATCTAGAAATTACTCTTGAGATGATTTGATGTAGCTGCCTCAGTTTCCTCACCTATAAAAATGGAACTAATAACAGCATCCCCTTTACAGGGTTGTTGTGAGGATCAAAAGATATAACATTATAAACTTTATAAGATATAAATGTTATAAACAATATAAACATAAATTTTGCTATATTGTTATTATTAGTCATGCTAATAACAGTTTACTACAAAAATTTTTGCCAGTCTTTTCCATTTTTCTTCTTTTTGTTCTTCCGTTTTCATCCATAAATGCTTCCAGGATAATTGCTTAACTGAGTCTCTGCCAACCTTTACCAGAATAAAACTGGTTTACCCAATACTACTTCTTCCTATTTTTGAAGCAACATTACTCATATTCAATCATCTCTCTCCATAAGACTTTATGAACAAATGTATCTTCTAAACTGACAGTACCTTTGTTTTCTTTCTCTCTTCTTGACAATTAAGTCAAGTATTTGCTGATTAAGCTGTTTTTTGGGCTCTTTTTGTCTTCTCTTATAGCAATTTAATTATATTAGTTAAACTATATGAAATGATTACAATCTATGTCTTTTCTTCTGTCCTTACCTATTTTTATTATAAACAATATATTTGTATAGGTGAAAATATAGCTGTTTCAATTGAATACTATATCTTTTTTTTTCATTTTTATTCTTTGTTCTAGCTTTGTACTAATTTTGATCTGTGCTCTAACAAGTTGGTAGTTTGACTATACACAGAGAGCTGACTCAGGAATGACTCCTACACCAGCAACATGTCATTTCTTATCTGTTAAAATATAACCAATTTAATTTTTTAAAATTTTGCTCAGTACTTTCCATGCCAACCATCTACCAATTCTTTTGTTCTCTAAAACATTTAAGAACTATGGATGTTAGGTTCCTCTGTAGTTTATCAGTCTTTAGCTTCTTTCATTCCTTTTTGCCGATCCATTTCTTGTCATCCTCACCTATTCCCTCATTTTATGGGGAAGGCACTGGAAATCACTCAAATTCCGGGTTGCCCTTTTGTGACGTTATCCCCACCCCTCTATCTATTTTAACATGATTACTTACAGATAGAGGGAATTTCCTGATCTGAACATTCCCTACATGTGATGAAATTATAGGTCCAGCCTTCATCCTTATCCTTCATCTGTATATAAATGGTGGGAGAAACATGACAACCTAGAATAATCACTCACCTAAGCTCTCATGTATAAACCTGGAATTTACCCCTCCTCTTTTACCAGTTTCAGAGAAGTGACTGGTTATGGTCATATGGCTAGTATGTGCAGAGGTAAGATTCAAACCCATATCTCCCTTGGGGAAGATTTTGCTTAGTATTCCAGAGTGGCAGTCAAGACTCATCTCACTCCAGGTGAAGAATCCAAGTGTCCTGTGCTTATGATATCACAAAAGACTTCTGGGAATCAGGACTGCTGGGTCCCATTTGTGCCTCATTCTAACCACCACACCACCCCTCTTAAGTGATTGTCTCTGTAGAAGCTATCTGGGATATTGTCAAGAAAACTGATTTTATCTCACCAATAAATTGAAAAGCGGGATCTAGTTGTCTTGTAAAGGTCCCTTTCAGTTCTTTCTAAATCTGATCCAGTAGCCCCTAAAGTCCCTTCCAAATCTAACCTTCTCTGATCATGCAAACATTAGAATAAGTATAGAATTGAATTGAATTGCCTGGTACAATAGAAAGAACCCTAGATTTTGAGTCAATGGATATGGGTTCCAGTTCTGCCCTGTAATTTACTACTAGCTTGGTGATCTCGGCCAAGTCGCTTTCCCCTCCCTGAGACAATATTTCCTCCCTGATAAAATGAAAGGATTGGATTAGACTAAGATCCCTTCCAGGTCGAACATCCTGGGTTATTCTATGGTGCTCTTATTATAATAACCATTTAAATTCCTGCTGCCTTTGGGAATTACAAGGATGGGGGCCTATCTCGTTCACTTTCAAGAGTCTTATATAGTCATGCAGTTATCTGCTATCATGTCTAGCCTCTCCCTGCTGTGGGAGATCCCAGGGTTCAGAAGAGCTAGAAACTAGCTCCAGAACCAGGGACCAATGAATCCATTTGCTGCATCAGGAGAGACGCCCCACGCGCTGTTGATTGAGCATCAGCAGTCCCCAGAAGCCTGACTGCAGTGCCTAGGGAATCAAGGGGAGCCTCCGGTCCCTCCCCTGGACACAAAATGCACCCAGGAAAACCGTGATACTAGTGTGTACGTGGGTTTCCTTGCTTGGGAGCGCAAGGAGAGAAAGGGAGGGGGTGTGAAGGTTGTCTCTGTCCCCGCCCCCCCACCTCTCCGAGGTCGGTGAAGGCACTGCAGGTGCTAATGTCTGGCTCGGTCCACAGGGCTGTGGCTCTTTGTGTCTGAATCTCTCCTCCGCAGGTCCCCTCTCCTCCCTGTCTGTCTGTACTAGACAGGATTGGGGGGGGGGGGGGGCGGAGGCTGTGCGGTGATTTTGAACAGCCGCACTTCTTTCTCAGTCTAAAAGATTCATAGAGAGGCGGGCTGTTTCACCAGAAATCCTTGCACAGTGGGAGAGGTACTGAACAGAAAACCTGTCTGAACAGCAGAAACTGGCATCCCCTTCTTGGGCCCCCCACCCCACTCCCACTCACTTCCCCACCCGCCTTCCTTCCCCTCCCTTTCTGCTTACCCACCCCCACTTTGGTCATCTGGTTCTCGTTGAATTTCATTTCTCTTGCTGCCTGTGTGCAGTTTCAGTACACACACACACACACACACACACACACACACACACACACCCCTCTCTTCTACTCAACCCACCTCACACCTTTTTACAAATCCCTGCATAATCACCTCCCTAGCCTCAGGGCCCCTAAAAGCGAATGTGGACCATTTTCTCCAGCGCCAGACCTCTTCTGATACAAAGGGGTAAACAGTAGGAGCTGCAGTCTTTCTTAACCAGAAGGCGAAACAACGAACAGTTACGAGAAAGAAGTGCTTCTTTGCAAAAGAGAGTGGGTGGTAGTTTATATCAGAACTAGGTAGTTCGGAGGCATTTTGCTGAGAAAAAAAAAAACGCATGAACCACCTATTTCTCCTCTTTGACGTTCTCCTGGGGGTGGGAGTGGGGGCGCATTAGGTAGAACTTGCAGGGCTATAAGGAAGACAATGATCAAGGTGTCCCCCTCCAAGATCCTCTAACACACACTTGCGTTCCCCTCACTTCAAGGGCCTTGGGCTGCATCATTTTATTTCTCTCCTAGCACTTTCCGTAACCCCTGTGCTGAAAAAGATCAGCAGAAATCTGAAGCATTGTCTCTTTAAGGATCTAGACTAAAACACCTTAAATGAACTCTGCAGCAGACAGATGAAAAAAAAAAAAAAAGAAAGAAAGAAAAGAAAAAAAAACCTCTCTTGGCCCTTGCTGCTTTTGCCATTATTCATGATGTAATTTTTCAGGTGTTAGTGTGCCGGAGAAAGATTGGAACAAGGCTTGTTGCTAGGACATGAATGGAAAAGCAGATTCCTATTGGTTCACCAGGATTTCTCTGGGAGCCAATGGGAAGGAGAAAATGGAAAGCGAGCCGCAGAAAAAGCTCTCAGGCTCTAACTATTATTGTTTGCCATGTCACAGTAAAATGTAGTACTGTAAATTTTGTGTGTGTGTGTGTGTGTGTGTGTGTGTGTGCGCGTGTGCGTATGCATGGTATAGGTGGGTGGTGGCGTCTGAGTGGACTCCTGCTTAAGAAAGAGCAATTAAGCAGCAGGTTTGTCCCCAACTGTCCTGTGTTTGACTTTATAGCTGACTGTCACCGACAGTCTGGGAGCAGTATGAAATCGAGACTGGGCACATTTCACACCCCTATCCTTCTGCCACACACAGCTCTGGGAATGCAATTATTCTAGGACTGGAGGCGGGGAGCTGGAGGGAAGGGGGAGGAGGGAGGTGATATTCTTCCTCTAGTCTAGCTCATGATTAAATGAACTCCAAACAACCTTCTGCCATGCGAGTGAGACAGCTCCCTGTGTGATGCTTGCTGCATGGAGTAGGAGCCCGTGCCATGCCCAGGGCCCACGAGTTGGCACTGCACGTAGCAGAAGGTTAAGCGTGCGATGGCAGAACCTGGCTGGCAACTCCTCCCTGCCAAACTCTCTTTCTCTCTGTCTCTGTGTCTCTGTCTCTGTCTCTCTGTCTCTCTCTCTGTCTCTCTCTCCCTCCCTCCCTCCCTCCCTCCCTTCCTCCCCACCCCTCCCTCCGCGTCTCCCTTCTCTCTTCTTTTCCCTCTCCCTCTCCCTCTTCCTCTCCCTCTCCCTGTCTCATAGCGTCGGTGTGTCTGCAGCGCTGAGGAAAATGTCACTGGGATTTCCAGACCAGTGCTATAAAACGTTCTCCCACTTAAGCTGTTAGCGACTCGGCTGCCTGACTCGCAAAGTAAGCAGTTTTATGTGCCAGTCATCCTTAACTGCTTGATACCAGGCAGCCCTGCACATTGCCCTCCACGGAAGGGCTGCCTGCCCTCCCCTTTGCTCCCCCTCCCTTCTCTTCTGGAGTCTGTGTAGACTTCACAATCACCGCAGGGTGTGCAACCTGAGCAAGGCTGTTATGTCTTGCTGGTTGGGTCCGCTCCCTCACCATATTTCCATTGTCTCGACTCCAGCTGTAACCCACACCTTCCTATAACAAACGGGAAAGTGGGGATGGGTTTAGCAGTATGGCTTAACACACACACACACACACACACACACACACACACACACACACACTAAATTGATTTCTACTGGGCTAGAGAATCGGCCCTCTTATTTACACCCTGGAGGGGGCTCAACCCTAGCCAGATTCCTAACTTCAGAGAATTTGTGGCTCAGGTCCAGAAACATAAAAGAATTTCTCCTTGCAATCAGAGCACTTCCTCAGACCACAGGCAGTTTTAACCAATTAACATCTCTGGTTGCAAAAGAAACATTTTAGGAGACCCAGAATAACCCAGAGGGTTTTGTATAACATGCCTTTGTCCCATCCATAGGGAGAATTGATTTTATCATTGATTAGACCCTTGCTGATCTCCTCTACTTCCATTGTGCATACTGGGTGGAGGCAGGGACCAGGGCTAGGTTTGAAAATAAAGGCGGAAGGAAATTCAGGAAAGTGTATTTCCCTTTCTTAAGTGAGTGAAACAAGTCCCAACCCTGGCCTCAACACCCCATGGCACAGATCCCACCACTGAGCTCCAAACTCTGATCTCAAATTGCTAGCTTCAGGTGACATACACGGTGCAAGCCCAAGTTCAAAAGCAAACTCCCTGTGTTTGGCAGGGCTGGCTTTAGACAGCCTGAATTTCAAAATAAAAGCCCTGGGCCAGAAGACCAGAGCAGGAGGTCTCCTAGCAGCCTTTGACAGGATCTTAGGGACTGCACTTCAGTCTGATCTTGACTCAACCCTCCCTGGGTTCTCAGTATCCTAAAACCCCAGTGGGCCAGCAAAGCTGCTTGGACTAAAATAAGTCAAGGACTCCAGAGGCCAATGTCAGTGCATGGAAAATATATGGGAATGTGACAGGCAGGCTTTGCAAGAGAGGTAGTCAGAGAACACGTTGGGATGAGGCGCCCAGTGGGACAAAGAATCCTCATAAAACAAGTAGGGAAGTGAGTCGGTGGGAACTCTCTCTTCTACATTTAAACTCACTCATTTATTAGTTGGCACTTGGGGGAGAGGAGGGGGGAAGATCTAGGGAATGTGGGAATTAAGCTGTCTAGAAAATGATCCCCATCAAAGTGCAGCTCTTAGAGTTTTGTTGTTTAATATTGACATGGTATTTATGAAATGTCCAAGAGCTAACATCAGGCTTCCAGAAGTATCACTTTAAGTCATATTTATTGAACTACAAATTTGGTAGATATGAAATTTAGAAAAGAAAGAGTCCCTGCCCTTGTGAAGCTTACAGTTAAGCAGGGAGATTATTAGTTATAACAGAAATCAATGCACGATGAATAAATATGAGATGTGCCAATAAAATGCTATTCGAGGTCTTAAGGAGGAAAGGTCATAACCAACTCAGGGTCAAAATGCATCTTAAGGGATTATTTTTGTTTAGTCTTGTCTGACTCTTCATGACCCTGTTTGGGGTTTTCTTGGCAAAGATACTGGAGTGGTTTGCCATTTCCTTCTCAAGCTCATTTTACAGACTGAGGAACTGAGACAAACAAGGTTAAGTGATTTGCCCCAAGTCACACAGCTAGTAAGTGTCTTAGGCCAGATTCAAACTCAGGTCTTCCTGACCCTAGACCCAGCACTCTATCCACTTGGCCACCTACCTGCCACCTACCTATTCTTAAGGGATTAGGATCAGAGATTTAGAGATGGAAGGGACCTAGGAAGGCCAGTGAGACCAACCCTCTCTTTTTCTAGATGAAGGTCCTGAGATCCAGAGAAATTCATAGACTTGCTCAAGGTCACAAAGGTAGCAGGTGGAAGAGTTAGAATTTGAGCCCAACTCAGACTGTAAATCCAGCATTCTTTTGAAAAAAGAAAAAGTTACTGTTCTTTCTATTTTTGCACTGAGTTATACAGGTCATTTGCTTAGTGTCACAAAAGCAAAGCAATGTGCCTACAACTGAGAAGAGGCCTTGAAGTCCCTCATTCTCTGTGTCCCTTCTCTGAACATAAAACCACACTCCACCCCCATACAAACTTTAGAAATGAGTACATTTTCATTGCCAATAAGTTAACTATAAACTAATTATGTTTTCCTGCAAGGGAAGCAAATTATATTGATTGCACAATGAGAGCTATTGTCATTCCCAGGATATTCATCATGACTCAAAAAGATGCAAAAATATTGACTTGCTCTAAATAACCATTTCCCTTTTTTCCTTCAGCTAGCAGTTTTTAAGACTCAAAATGGCGAAAGGTGCTTTTGTTAACTGGTCAAAGGGAGGAAAAGTGACAGTGAAATCTAGAGCTATATTCTTAACTTAATCCATCCACTCAAGACAGCCTTAACTATCTAAAAACAAAGTATATATTATCCTAATTTTATAACAAAGCTATCCAGGTTATTATATATATATATATTTTTTAAAACCCTTCCCTAAAAACTACAGGCAGTACCTAAAGCAAAAGGAAAATAATGAGGTCCAATGACATCTATGAAAAGAAGGTGATTAATTAAAGTAATTAGGCTGCAATGAATTATTAAAATATGAAGTCTTCTGTGGGAAAGACCAAAAAAGGCAGGAAAATTTTGCAGTACAAAAATTAAAACCATATTCCAGTTCATTAGCTGAGACGGGAACTCACACGTTTTAGCCTACAATCTTATTCACAGATGCATAAGTGTCTAATATTTCACACCTTTGTAATGGCTCTAGTAAAATTAAAAAACAACAACCCGACTTCAATTATTTTAACACTTGTGGGGCAGGAAAGGTCTATTGGAGGGAATATCAATGAGCCTTAGAGGTTTATTTTACAAATGTCCCCAAGGCTGAGATGCCAGGTGTGATGGGATCTGTGACCCAACACTAACCTGAAGACCAATAAAACACACACCTCAGAAATATACTTCAAAAATCCTCAATCATCCCCTATTTTCTAGTACATCAAGTCAAAATTATGCCTGAATTTCTGGTCCTCCATAATTTGTCCTCAGGACATCTGTAATAGCAATAACTCATATTTATATCAGGTCTTCAAGGTTTACAAAGCACTTTACACATTATCTTACTTTATTGTCACCATGACCTTGAAAAGTAGGTGATACAAGTGTTATTCCCATTTTGCAGATGAGGAAATCAGAATTCAGAGATATGAGTGGATTTACCCCAGAAAGTAGCAGGGCTGACATTCAAATCTGGGTCTTCTGGCACAAAGTCCAAGGCTAGTTCTGCTCTGCTCTATGGATTCTAATTTCATCTATAGTCTTCAGTATCCATTCTCTGCTCCTTTCAAGCTTACCTCCTTTTTGCTCCCTAAACCAAAAGCAGCAGCCAGTAAGGCCAAGGTCTAGCTAGAGTCATTAGGCTCAGCTAGATGCAGCACCTAGGAGCTGAAAGTCAGGCACAAAGACCAAGCCTCTGGATTCCATCCTCTACCTCTTGTGCCTGGGATGCTCCCCTTCCCCATCCCCATCTCTTGAAACTCCTAGCTTACTTCCAGGCTCAGCTCAAGTTCCCTTTCTTTCAGGGAGCCTATCCTGAGTCTCTCAGTTGTGAGTGCCCCACCATCACTGTGCATTTATTGTGTATGTGTCTTGCATTTACTCATCTGTGGACATGTATCTCTATAATAGAATTTAAGCTCTTTGAGGGCGGTTACTGTGTCACTTTTGTATTTGTATCTCCAGTGCCTAGCACACAATAAGTGCTTAATAAATGCTTACTGCTCAATCGTTTGAATGTTTCTGGAAATACTGGCACAGGGACAGAGTAGGACACCAGTCCTGAAGGAAATGAAGTCTCAGTTAGGGCTCAGACTCGGGGGTACTAGAGAAAGACTCCAGTTTATTGAAGCTACAATAGCCTCCTAATTGGTCTTCCTGTCACCCATTTTTCTTCTGTTTCATCCATTCTACCTGCAACTGCCAAATTGATATTTCTAATGTACACAGCTAACCTTGTCACCTCCTTCTCCAATGTCACCCAAATCTTCAGTGGCTCCTTTGTGCCTCTGGGATAAAACACAAAATAAGGCCCTCCACAATGTTTCCCTTCTTCCCATTCTTATTTCACATATATGGAAAGGTTTGACTTGACACTTCCCTAAACAACTTAACAGATTTACCAGGTCTTCGGAATTTTTCTAAGTTTTGTCTCCCAATAAAGTAAAGACACACCAATTAACATCTTACTAAAAGGACAAAAGACAACTCCTTGATTAGATCTCAGTGACTGGGGCTGCTCCAAGATGAATTGTTTGGTCTGATGACAACCACTTGGTGTCTCTTTGGGGAAGAGTTTCAGGACTGGGGCTGCCCCCAGATGAACTGATTGGCTTGGATATTTAGAAGAATGGACTCTTGGGAGAAGAGTCACTTCCTTTGTTCTTGCCTATAAAAATGAGCTGGCACACCTATTCAACCCTTCTGGAGGGGGAGGTGTGCTTTTTTTGCCTTGCCTTCAAGATCATGAGCAAGCAACAAATCTAAGATCTGACCTGGGTTTGGTGGAAGCCTGTGTATGCTCCATCCTCCTCAGTAGGAGTTATTAATGACCACCATGATGCAAAAGCATAAGGAAGATGGCATATCATATTCTCTCACAGATTTCTGCACACAGATCAGAGACCAGAGAATTGAGACTCAAGAAATGGCAGCAGTCAGCAAAGAGGTGGATGAAAAAGTGAATGGGAGCTGTAAATATTTGCCACATGGAACAAGATGGAAATTTATAGACAATGTCACTCTGGAATGCCTGCCTCTCAGTTAGAGGAAGGGGAGATTTTCTGGGCAGTCAGCTTAATGCCAGAACCTAGCCTTCTAGCTGAATAAGATTTTGTGAGGAACACTAGCCTTAGGAGTTGCCTTGTTAGCGCTGTCCAAGTTTGAGAGTTTGGAGGCCTGGTCTTCTAGGGAGATAAGAGGAGTTCTTGGATAACCTGTCTCTTGGAGAGATAAGAGGATTGCTCATATCCCTACCTACCACCTCCTCAGCTGGAGATTTATTAAGGAACCAAAGCTACAGTATAAGATCAATGCAGATCTGACCCTTACCATCACCACCACGCACATTATAATGAATTATTCTGACAGTGTAGTTTCAAGGAAGTGGATCGTCTGTCATGTAGTCCCAAAGTATGTTTGCCCCCCAGAGAGAGTGTAAAACACAGGATAGCACTACAAGTCTGGGAAGGTGTAGGACTCAATGGGAGAGTTAGGGATTAACAGAGGCTAGACTTTGAATAGGTTTGAAACATAAATCTATTCTCTGTGAACTTGCCCCTGTAAGTGTGGATTCTTTATCTTCTCTTAGTTGGCTAAGAGAAATTCATTTTGAGTAACATCATCATTATTTTAACTGAATTAAAGGAGGAAAGAGAGCTCATTTACACAACAGGGTCAGAACAGACCCAAGAGGATGGGAGCTCCTTGAGAGCAAGGACAGTTGTAGTTTTTTTCTTTGCATGCCCAGCATGTAGCAAAGTATAGTGCCTTGTATGTATGATGTACTTTATAAATACTTGCTTAATTAAATTAAGTATAGACAGGGTAGCACCCAAAAGGGTTGTGCATGGTTATGGCAGCAACTAAGGAGGTGAAGAGGATTTCTTGGGACAAAGCTGAGCTGGATCTGCCACAACATTATGGGTACTCCCTCCACCTGGACAAACCACAACTTGGCCATTCCAGCCCATTCTGCTCTATTCTTGCCCTTGTCCTCTTATCAGTCCTCAACAAGGGAACCACACAACATGGTGAGGACCTTCCTCTAGATCTCCCGACATTACATTGGGACCAATGAAGTACAAAATTTGTCCATTGCTTGCCATCACTTTTTCACCAACACTTTCTTTTCCAATCAGACATTTTTGATGATATCCTTCACACTGCTTTGGCTGTAATGGGCAATATCTTATTTATGACCACCACATTCACTGTGATGACTGCTAATAGCCTCATTTTTTCCCCTCTTTTTCTACCAGTTCTCTCTTTACAAGGTAAAAAGGAGTTGAGAAGTAAAAGAATCTGGTAATCACTAGTAATCTATAATTTGCCTTCTGTTCCTATTCCTTGTCCCCTCTTCTCTTGACTCTGTCCAGATCCTGATCCTTTGGTTCTTATACTTCTTAATTTTTTTAATCACCCTTTATTATCAACCCTCTGAGCAGTGAGTCTGTTTTGTTTGAGTCAATTCCTTCCCCAACTCTATTTTCCCCTTCCTTTTCTCTATCCCCACCTATATCCCTATTGAGTTAATATATTATTACCCCAAACTCTGTGTGTATGTGTGTGTGTTAGTCTCCTTAATCTAGTTCTCACCAGTGATGTCATGAGATATCAGATCCTTCTTCTCCTTCTTCCATGTTTATATTTTTTTTATGTAATCCACTTATTAGTAAGTTCTCCTATGTCTTCATTTCATCTTTAGTGTATTTCTTTTACTGTCCCTTTTATTTCTTCTCTTTAAAGCATCAAAACTGAGTAAAAATACACCCAGGCCCTCTGTTTGTCTTCTTTAACCTTCTTTGACCCTTGAAGATACTGGGACTCCAAAAGGTACTTGTCTCTTCTCCCCTATTAGAATGTAAGTATTTCATCATCATTTGGCCCCTTCCAATTAGTCAACTGAATTTATTAATATTTCTTTTGCATTCCATGTTTGCATTTCAAAGTTTCCATTCAGTTCTGGTCTTTTCATCAGGAATACTTGAAAGTATTCTATTCCATTAAAGGTTCATTTTTTTTCCTTTTGTAGGATCATATTCAGTTTATCAGGGTTCTTTTTAGTTATAAGCCTTTATCTTTTGAAATATAATATTCCAATATTTCCTCTCCCTCATCGTAGTTTCTGCCAAGTATTGTATGATCTTGACTGTGGTTCCTTGGTACTTGAATTATTTCTTTCTGGGTGCTTTAAGTATTTTTTTTCCTTTCACTCAGAAGCTCTAAATCATGGCTACAATATTCCTGGGCACATTCAATTTAGGATTTCATTCAAAAGGTAACTGGTGGATTCTGCCAATTTTTGCTTTGCCCTCTGGTTTTAAATGATCTGAATAGTTTTCTTTTATGAGTTCTTAAAATATGATACCTAGATTTTTGGTCTGGTTAGGGGGCCTATTAATTCTTGAATTATCTTTTCTCACCCCTCTTCCATTAGGTGTTGATTGCAAAAACCTTACATTTTCCTTTTTTCCCCTATCTTTTGGCTTTGTTCTAATATCTCTAGTTTTTTCATGCATCATTTAATTTTGCTTCCTGTATTCTATTTTTCAGGGAGTACACTATTTGAGTAAGAGTTTATACATTGTTTTTAAGCTATTTGATCTCCTTTCAATATTTTCCTCTCAAACTCTCATTTCATTTATCAACTCATTTTTTTATCTCTTGTTCGATTTTTTCCAGATGTTGTTGAAGTTCTTGAAGCCAAGTGTTTGGTTTTTTCCTCAGAGGCTCTGGTTGTACTTTTTGTGAGGCTGCTCTCTTCTTCTGTGATTACCTCTTGGGCTTCTCTTAACCCATTGTATTTCTTCATTGTGTTTGTTATTTTCTTCTCTGTTATTCCTATTATTAGCTTCAGCACTTGTCTAAGGCCAGTCTCCTCTTAGGTAGGCTAGATAGGCTTTCTTTGGTCCTGTTCCATCAGTAGTCCAGATGCCATTGCCCCTGCCCCTCTGAATGGTATTAAGCCCCACACTCTGCCTCAGTCCTTGGCTTCTGTTTCAGTCTCCTGGTGGTCTGCTGTAGGTTCTGGTCTCAGGTGGTCTCCTTCTCCTTTTCTTTGCATGATCCTAAATCAAGAGTTGATTGTATACACTGCTGTGGCCATAATAAACCCCAGTGGGATACTAGAGATTATATTGGTCTCAAGCCTCCTGCCCAAACATCTCAGCACTGGCACTCCCTGAGTTAAAATTGTGCTCTTCTTGGCTCTCAAGTGCTCTAAGGAGGGCACAGCTGGGCCCTCCCTGTTTGGTGATCCATGGAGAACATTTCTATCCCTAGTTTTGTTCTGATGGGCCACAGCCAGGATTTGGCTTCAGGAGTTTAATTACTGGGGCTGGCTCTGGCTTTTGACACCCCTGATTAGAGTACTGGCTGGCTTCAGGCCCATTTTCAGAAGGTCCTAATGTGTCCTTCTCATCACTTTTACTGATTTCCAGATGGGTCACTGGAATTCAGGCTGGTTTTGCTGGCATAACCCTTAGCTGTTTCTGCATTTACCAGTACTCATGCTGGCTTCTCCGGTTTGACCCCTCTGCCTCCTTCTATCTATTGCTGGACCCTTTTATGTATGATTCTGGACTGGATAGAGGTTTTGTTTCTTGGGTTTCTTTATCCTTGGGTTTTCTGAAGCCATCTTCAGATATTTGCTAGAGTTTACTTGGGACAGTTGGGTTTAATTATAAACCCTGCATGTTGCTTTCTTACCTAGGAGTCCCCAGATTTGGTCATCTTTTCTCTAAGATATGTATGCTGATGGATCAGCTACATCCAGAGTCTAGGCAAAAGTCAATCTTCATCCTCTTGGATTTTCCTGTGTGGATAGTTAGGCTGGATTCTTTCTAAGAATGATGAATCTCTTAGGAGGCACTACAATATTTCAATGTTTGATGCAAGCAACACATCCTTTGAAGTAAGAAGGTCAGCAAATTATTATCCTGTCTCCATTACTGAATCTTATTCACTGGGGCCTCTCAGATAATACATCTGGACAAATCAACTTTGTGTCTTCAGTGCTAATAAATATTTCAGTTTCTCTCTGAAAATGATTAAAAGCAGGGATACGTATCCTCGTCAGACTGTCTATAAGACAGCTCTTCCTGGTCGAGCACCAAGGGGCAACCAGAAGCCTGGACAATTCATGCCTCACTTTGATCCCAGGAGCATGGAGATGAGAAGGGAAGGTATTAAGAGTGTGCCTGACATATAGCACCTTATAAGTTCAGGTTCAATATTAGGACAAAATGATGTACTTCTAAGTCATTGAACTGTAAAGAGGGTTTACTTAGCACAAAAATAGCCAAGATATGCTACAAGGATAAAGTGCCAACTTGTTTTCATAGATGCACTTCCCCTGGTCTCCATATGAAAACCCATCTGGTTAGTAGGGCAAGTGAATCTAGTGATTCACCCAGCCTTTAGATTTCCACCAAGTTGGAGAGTCATTGACTCCACGTAGGTGGGAGCTTTTATGCCCCTAGGTGATCAGGAAGTCACATCAACACAGGGCCACTAGGAAGTTGTGTCATGGGAGGTACAGCTTGAGCCCTGCCCTAACCCCAGGGCAATGAAGTCCATGTTAAGGGTGGGAGGAGTAAGGGAAACCCTGGTAGATGTTGGTCCTATCATATCAGGGCAAGATAAAATGTTTGAGAGATACGACCAGATTCTAGGGAGGCTGGTGGACACCATTAAGAAATGTGACGATTAGAAAGGTTCAAGAGACATAGTTTCTGGATAATTTAATAATTTCATTAATAAGGCCAACATGTTATTAATAAAAGGATGGCCATTCGGCCTTCTCTCTTAGACCAAAGATAATCACGGCAGGCAGGCTCACAGTTCATATATCCTTCAAAGAGTAGGTGTTCCTAGGGGTGGCAATCAACTCTGATTGGATAACACAGTGGAAGGTGAGCTATATTAAAAAGAAGGTCTGCAAGTGACAGCATGTCACCCTTGCACAGAAAAACTATTTCCAATCCACTGATCACCACCTGAAAGAGATCCTATGAGGAAAACTCACAGGAATATCATAGTCAAATTCTGAAACCCCCAGCTCAAGGACAAAATATTACAAGCAACAAGAAAAAAAACTACTAACATATGGCAGTACCACAATTAGAATCACCAAGACCTAGCAGTGGCAACACTAAAAGATTGCAGGTCTTGGAACACTATCTATCAAAGAGCAAAAGAACTGAACTTCTGGCCAAAAATATCATACCCAGCAAAGCTAAGCATAATTCTGAATGAAAAAAAAAATGGACATTTAATGAACTGTCAGACTTTCAGGACTTTGTTTAAAAAAAAAAAACAACAACCCTGAACTCTACAGAAGATTTGACGTACAAGAGCCAAGAGAAATATAAGGTACATACCAATGACCAATTACAAGGGACTCTATAAGGATAGAATGTTTACCATTTATGTATGTAAAATGTAACACCTATGTCTAAGATTGTTATTAGTAATTAGATAACTTATAAGAAAGATTGGGGTAGACCTGAGTATGATATGACTTTAAGTAGCAAAATTGTTCAAAAACAGCTAAAAGAGTAATTTTCTTATACAAATGAGGTGCAAGAGAAAGTACCAATACAGAGGAATTAGTTGGGGGAGGGAGGCTGTTAGTTCTGGAAACCTACTTTCATTGGGAATGGGTTCAAGAGGGAAAAATACATATACATCTAGAAGAGTATAAAAGTCTTCTAAATTTAGAATTGGGGCAGCTAGGTGGAGCAGTGGATAGAGCACCAACCCTGAAATCAGGAGTACCTGAGTTCAAATCCAGCCTCAGACACTTAACACTAGCTGTGTGACCCTAAGCAAGTCACTTAACTCCAATTGCCTCCCCAGTAAAAAGCAAACAAAAAAAAAGAGAAAAAAACTATCTCCATACCCAGACTACACCCGGCCTTGGGCTATCTAAACAAAGGGATCTGTTTCCACCCAAGCTCGAGGAGAACACAATGGATTTCCCCATCATAGATTAAATTCCATGTAAGGTTGGTGGGGGTTTGACCAAGATTGAGGAGAGTTAATTCAATCTCATTATCAGTAATGTCCTTCAAGAGACTGAACTTTTTTACTTTTTAAAATAAGGACTTTAGAAGGATTATTGATTATTAATAATCATTTCTCTCAGGATTGAAGAATAAAAAGAGACCTTATAAGAAGCCTGCCCATTCCATCACTAGCCAAAGCATGAATTCTCTTTACAATCTCCTCAATAAGTGATCATCCAGTCTTTGATTAAAGGCTGTCCAGGGATGGAGAACTCTTCTCTAGCTTTTGAGGAGGAGTATTCTACTTTGGGACAATTTATAATTATAAAAATTATAAAGATTTTCCTGATACTGAGCCAAGATCAACCATTCTCCAAAAGAGAAAAATGAAGTTATAGGATGCTTTATTACCTGGGGTGGAGAGACCGGTTAGGGGCTGAGAGATGGTAAAGAAGGACTGATCATAGGAAATTACATTAGGAGGAAAACATTTCTTCTTTCTGAGTTCATGCTCTGAAATGAGAGCAATGCTGTAAACTAAGGAAAAAGTCAGCTGGACTAGTTTTAAGTGAGACAAAGTAAACAAATCAGATTGGGTACATTCATGTCTTCAGAGGTTGAGAGCTACATGGGACCTCAGACACCATCCAATCCAGGGGTTCTTAATCTTTTTTGGGTCATGGACCCCTCTGACAATCTGGTAAACCTATGGACCCTTTCTCAGAACGCTGTTTTTAAATTCATAAAATAAACTAGGATTACAAAAGACATCAATTATATTGAAATAGTTATCCAATTTTTTAAAGTTGACCAACCCCTAGGTAAGACCCTCTCATTTTTACAGATGAGGAAACTAAGGCGCAGGGAGATTGCTCAAGGTCACACAAGTGATAAGCATCAGAAGTAGAATTTGAACCCACGTCCCCTGCCCGGAGTCAGTACTCTTCCCTCTTTACCGCATTGCCTCATCATAGTCACAGAATGCCAGACCCTCAAGCTGTGTTTCCAGGGGCTCAGTTTTCCACTGTCCTCCCACATCATTCGATTCTGTGTCAGTCTCTCCTAGAACCCTTAATGTCCATTCTGCCCTGTAGGGGTATTCTCTTATACTAGATGCAACTGGTTCAGAGATCCCCAGGACTAAAGGGATGCCAGGCTGGCACAGAGCCACTCGGTGGGCATTTTAGTGCATCTCGGAATAGAAGAGTTGAAGTCATCCAAAATCCATCTCAGCAGAGTCTTTTCAGCGTCCCTTTGGCAGGACATTGCTTAAAATGCAACAGGGAAGGAAAGCTGTTTCTCTAAGCCAGGTGGGAGCCAAGGCCAGTAATTAAGAGGTAAGTAGGGCTGGAGAGGCACTGGAGAGGGTGGGCAGGGAAATAGCTTAGCAGATGGCAGGGGTGTAGGTACCATTGTGCTCTTGCCAAATGCCCTTGTACAAGAAAATGTCATTCTGGGTAAATGTCTCAAGGATGGCTTCAGCCCTTAGGCACATGCAAGCCCAAGTCATTACATGAAGTTGCCTGTGTTAGAAAGAGCTTCAGAAGCAATGGTATATCTGAGATAGGGAGTCTCCTTGTTTAGCAATTATTTCCTTCCACTAAGGTTTGGTCAAGATGGAGAGATGAGGAAAATTAAAAGCTGGGTGACCCTGCACCCCTCTGAATTATGTTTTCCTCATCTGTAAAATGGAGATAAGTACTTGTAAAGAAGTTTGTTTTCAGGTCAAGATCAAATGAAATGATATATGTGAAAGCCTTTCTGCAACCTGAAATCACGATGTAAACATGAAACAAGGAGTCAGTATAATGTAATTTTAAAAATCCTGGTCCTGGAGTCAAGAGATCTGAATTCAAGTTCAGGCTATATAACCGGTCATGTCACTGAGCCTCAGTTTCATTATCTATAAAATGAGAATTACAATGCTGATATGCCTACCACAAAGAGCTGTTGTCAAGAAAGCACGTTACATAGCACTTCCATTCAACCCATAAGCATTTATTAAGCACCAGCTATACTCAAGGCACTGTGCCTTTCATCTGATTACTGTCCAAGTAACCTTGGAGGAGTCACTTAGCCTCCATGGGCCTCAGTTTCCTCATCTGTACAATGGGGAGAGGGTGGACTGGTTTCCTTCTGTGCTCTTCCTAGCTCTAAATCTATGATACTATCTTCCTTCTCTGCCTTATTCCTGTGCTCGAAGATGTTCAATTTGCAGGTGCAAAATGGGCTGACTGAGGCACCCCCAGACAGCAAAGAGATAGGAGCATTAGTCCTAAACTATTTTATGCTATGACTTAATTATTTCATGTGTGTATGGCTTGTTTCCCCATTGAGACTGCAAGTTCTATGAAGGAAGTGCTAGGCACATCCTTTTTCATTTTTTTTTATTAAAAATTTTTTTCTTAAGTTTACAAGCATCTACTCCTCCCTCTCATCATACTACCACTCCCAAACTCTCTCTCTCCCTCTCTCTCTCTCTCTCTCTCACACACACACACACACACACACAAACACACACGTATAAATGAATGAATGAATAAACAAATTAACCTAAAAATAAAAACAAAACCCCTGCAACAAATATACATTCAAGTAATCTTTACATTGGCCATGAACAAAAAATTTGTGTCTCGTTCTACATATCTAACAGTATCACCTCTTTAGAAGGTAGATAATATTCTAAACCATCTGTCCTCTGAAATCACAATTGATCATTGTGTTGATAAGAGTTCTTAAGTCTTTAGGAATTGTTCATTTTTACAGTAATTATTATAGGATAAATTGTTCTCCTGGTTCTGTTCACTTTACTCTGCATCTGTACAAAGTGAGTTTCAAGTAATAAACACTCTACCCCTTCATTCGTACAGACTTCTTCTACCTGTGCTCCCAAACAGGTGAGATAATAAGCCCCATCCTAATTTTTCCCCTTTTCTTCCCCTGTATATTCTTTGTCTCTTTCTTCTTTCCTTTTTTCCTTTAAGTTGGATCATCACAACATAACAAAAATCACTCTCAGTCCCTTCATCTTATTTGACCCTCTCTACAATCCCAACTGACATTACAGTTCTCAGGGGATGCTTGTATAATCCTCTCACTCTCCATTAAAATACAAACCCTTCGTCGTTATGAATTTTTTTCTGATCGCTTGCTCATATTTATCTTTTTATGTTTCTCTTTACACCCATGTTTGTAATTCAAAGTTTCTACTCAGCTTTAGTCTTTCTATCAGGTATGCTTGGATGTCCTCTGTTTCACTAAAAGTCCATTTTTCCCCTGTAGGATTATTCTTAATTTTACTGGACAAGTTATTCTTGGCCTTTTGCCTTTTTGAATGTCACAATCCATACTTTGGTGCTTTATAGGAATAGCTGCTAAATTCTATGTGATACTGACTGTGGTTCCTCAGGAACTGAACTCTTTATGTCGTCTGCTTGCAGTACTTTTCTTTGACCTGGAAGCTCTGGATTTTGGCTGCCATTTCTGGGAGTTGTCTTTATGGGATTTCTTTTAAGAGGTGACTGGTGGATTCTTTTTATTTTTACTTTGCCCTCTGCTTCTGAACTCTAGGCTGTTTTCTTTCATGATAACTTAAAATATGATGTCTGAGCCTTTTTTTTTGTCACAGCTTTCAGGAAGCCTTAATGAGTCTTAAATTATCTCTCCTTTGTTTTATAGGTCAGTTGCTTTCTATATATGATGTCTTATATTGTCTTCTTTTTTTTTAATCTTTTCGCTTTGTTTTAATATTTCTTATTGTCTCACGGAGTCAGCTTCTGTTTGTTCCATTCTAATTTTCAAGGAATCTGTTACTTGGGTGGGTCTTTTTTTTTTCCCTTGTGCTGCTAAGTTGTTAATTCTCTTTCCAAGTCTCTCCTTCTTAGCTGTCATTTCTTATCTAATTTTTTTCTATCACTCTTATTTCATTTACATCATTTAAAACTAAGTTTTAAACTCTTAAATAATTTGTTTTAGGAATTGACCTTGTAGGCAAGCTTTTTTTTAAGGCTTTGTTTACAAATGATTTGGAATTTTTCTCCTCTTCTAGGTTTCCATCTTGGGCATCCCTGGCCTCATTCATAGCTCTCTCTCTCTCTCTCTCTCTCTCTCTCTCTCTGTCTCTCTCCCCCTCTCTGTCTTTTTTTGGTTAGCCAGCAATCTGCTCTGGACAACCCAACATTATTAATCTAGCTAGGAGCAAACACTGTAATCCCCACTCCTCACAGATTTGGGGTACTACTCTCCTGGACAGGGAGCTGCAAATCTGCTCCGGGAGACTCTGTTTGGGGCTCTTAGCCCAGATGTCCCTGCCCCTCTGGGAGTCTCTTGCTGTTGACCTGAGCAGAGAGCTCGAGTCTGAGATCAGTTATGGGCATCCCTCTGCTCATAATCTAGTCACTGAGTTCATGATACAGATCCATCCTTGTTCCACAGCTTCTGCCCTAGTCACTCACTTGGTCGAACGTGTGATCTCAGACAGGAAAGATAATCCGATGTTTCTCCTTCAATTTTCCAATCACTCCTAGTCTAGCATTTTTCTTGGATAATCGTTAGAGTAGTTGTTGGGGAAGCTAGGCTGTTACTGCTTCCTCCTGCTCCCCTATCTTGGCTATTCTCTTAGACAGATCCTTTGTAAAAACTCCAATAGAAACTAATTCCCTACAATCCTTTACTCTTCTCACAATTCTTCCTTTTGCCCTTAATCTGTCTTTCCAGATATACATATTTCACATTGCTTCCCTTCCCATACTCTATTTTTCAGCCAAATTGGACTATTCATTGTTACCTGAATTTGTCATTCCATTTCCTGTCTCTGTAGCTTTGTGCTGACTGTCCCTATGCTTCCAATGAGCTCCCTCTGGAATCCTTAGCTTCCTTTAAGGCTCAGATCCAGTGCTACCACCTATGGGAAGCCCTTTTTGTTTACTCTAGTCATCAGTGTTCTCTCCCTCTCAAAGTACTCCATCTTGGGCCGTCACCAGTCATCTTGACTTTGTCTAGTCACTGGACTCTGGAGCAGAGAGTGAGGCCGATGACTTTGGGCAGCTCGGCCTCACTGATATCCAATTCATACACAAGTCAGGATGTCACTCTTGTGACATCACTGGTCCTCTTCGAGAATGAAGGCAGAACCACAACAACAATAACAACCCCCTTACATTTACTTATATGTGTACATAATATATCTCCCACTGAAGTCAGAGACTATTTCATTTTGTCTTTGTATCCCCAGGACCCTTCACATAGTAGGAACATAAGAAAATTGGTAGAATTAGAATAGCCAGCATTGGATAAATCATTTTCCTCCTCCACCTTCTATTGAACATTGACTTGTAGGGGTAAAATGTGCTTTCTGTGCTTGGGGACGCACGTGGGGGCTGGATGAAGGGTAAAGGTCTGAGGCACAGGACATTTTCCCTAGTAGCCTGGCAGACCCAAAATGTGCCACCCTGATACAGGCGAGTGGAGTGAGTAAGCCATCAATGGAACCTGACTTTATAAAATCCAGGATCGAATCATGAAGCAGTGAGTACCACGGAGGGCCATGGTGACAGAAGGAAACTCCTAGAAATCTTTAAGTTAAATTAATTGTAAACTATCCTTCACCAAGGGATGGCCCCAAGATTCACTTAATAAGCCTTATCTGCTGTTTACCTTCATCTATTCAAGAAAACTTTGCTTGTCAATGTCTACTCCTCTCACTCTACTTTTAAAGGTCTTTAGTCATTGCTTCTATTTATGGGATAACTCCAATCTCTGAATTCCTCTGTATAGAATGTTGTGAGGACACCTAAATAATCCAGGTTCAATAAGGCTGAATGCTTCAGAGAGGGGTCTAGCCTCAGTAATCATGGTACTATTCAGTACTTATATGTTTATATAGAACTTTACACTTTAAAAGGCATTTTCATAGCAATTATCTGATGTAATTCTCATGACAGCCCGATGGCAGAAGAAAACTGATGTTATCTCCATTTAAAAACAAGGAACCCAAGAAAAAGATGTGAAGAGACTTGCCTAAACTTTCCCAGTTAGTCAGTGGCGGTGGCAACAATGGACAATATGTCTTTGTACCCACTTAGTTTTGGGCTAAGTCTTTCTAACATCCTGACTTTCAACCGTCATCCTAATCTATCATTAAATTAGTATTTCCTGTTGGAACCCCATGTCAAGGGCAGCTTGGTTCTCTCTTATCAATGTAATCTGAAAATTCATTTTCCATCCTTAAATGACAAGGGAGTGGGGTGGTGGGGAGAAAGGGAGAGAATATTTCCAAAACAGTAATCAAGGAAACACTGCCAGAGCAAAAGCAACAACAAGCCAATACAATTACCTGGCCATCTGCTGAGTGAACTTGAGATGGTTATTTAGTAATTAAGATGGAACCTTGATTCCTGTCCTGGGCTCTCCCATTAAACTACTCTGTGTGCTGGGACTAGTTTGTGGGCCTCTCTAAAGACAATGTACTGGTCCATAAAACAGAGGTGTATTTGCTTCTGCAAAGATGTTGGAACCACTGCTAAAATAAAGAATATCCAAGGCCAGACCTACAGGAAGTCACCTATTTACCTCTTATAGCATGAAGAGAGTGCTGGACCTGGAGCCAGGAAAACCTGAGTTCAAATTCAGCCTCCAATGCCTAGTAGTTGTGTGACTGTGGGCAAGTCACTTAATTTCTGCCTGCTTCATTTGCCCATCTGTAAAACAGAGATAATAATAGCACCTATCTCCCTTGCGAGGATAAAATAAGATAGCATTTGTAAAATGCTTTGTAAACCTTAAAGCCTTGTATAAATTCTAGCTATTGTTACTATTATACTTAATTAATATTTACAACTAAATGGTAGATCTTCTAACGAAAGCAAAGATCTATGAGCTCAGTATTATTATGATGATTTACAACTCAACTATTGCTCCCATTCACTCTGTTGATATATTCTGGGATGTCAAAAGAGTAGGAACAGATCCTGTTTAAAAGTGACTGACAAACATCTTCCCTAAGGACCACCATCATAGGACATATTTTGCTCACTTAGTAAATTATATATAAAATACACATAACTAAAGATGAATACCACAAAAGAGGTTCAATAAGATGAGTTTTCCAGTACTTTTTTATGTCTAGTGGGATTTGAATTCAGGTCTTTACAAGATTCCCTCCTCTACCTAATATTATCCCTGCTAATAGAGAGGATTGATGGCAGAAAAATAAAAACTGCCAATAATTGTTTTTTTAAAAAGCATTCTCTTTAGTTTTGAAAAACACTGTTTTGTTTATTTATTTGTTTCCTGCATTAAAGCCCTGACATGATACCTCATCATGGTGTAGAGATGATCCTGGGTTCTCAATGTTGTGGTTCAGTCATTTCAGTTGTATCTGACTCTGTGACCCCACTTGGAGTTTTCTCAGCACAGATACTAGAGTGGTTTGCCATCTCCTTCTCCAGCTCATTGTACAGATGAGGAAACTGAGGCAAACAGGGATAAGTGACTTGCCCAGGGTCACACAGCTAATAAGTATCTGAGGCCACATTTGAACTCAGGAAGATCACTCCATGCCTAGCACTTTATCCACTGTGCCGTGTAGCTGCCCCTTGTGTTCCCAAAGGCTATACCAATAAATCACAAGCTCTGGAAGTTTCTAAAAAGCTGGATAAAAATAGGCATATCAATAGATTATATATCTGTTGTCCAGGTACCCAACTGGATAGATGTAAAAAGGCTAAATTGTGAAAACACTGACCATTAGGTGCGTTTGTTGATGGGGTACCTTGCAACTCATGGTCGTGTTCCCTAAACATAGCTATGTACCAGACAACCAAGCTACCGAAGTAGATAAGGAAAATTATGTTGAAATTATAGCCACAGGAAACCCATAAAGTAGATAATGAAGACTGACCTGAAATATATGCATGTGTATGTATGTATGTATGTATGTATGTGTGTGTGTGTGTATGTGTATTTTAAGGTGGAAAAGTTGGTTTAGTATAGACTACAAGATGCATAGCAAACAGTATTGGATTTGAAGTCAAATGATCTGGGCTCAATTCTGCCTATGCTAATTACTACCTGTTGGGTATTAGCCTTTCTGGGTTTCCAGTTCCTCATCTGTAAAAGACCAGAGGTTTCAAACTCAAATAGAAATAGGACCACTAAAACAAACATAAAGATTTTAAACTCAAATAGAAATAGGGCCACTAAAACATACATAAAGATCCCTCCGGGCCACATATTAATTTAGAAAACCACATATTAACATTATCTATGTTTTGTTGTATTTTCATTTATTTTGTTAACTGTCTCCCAATTACATTGGAATCTGGCTCAGGATGCACTTGGGAGTGTTGTGGGCCAGATGTGGCCAGCAGACAGTGTATTTATCACCTCTGAGCTAGATGGCCTCTAAGATCAAAATCTATGATCTGTGCCTATGGAGGGACATAATCCCATTATGCCAGCCTGCTCGCTATGCAGCACCATCAAGAACACCCTAACAATTTTCATTTATAAAGCGCTTCAAAGTGTTTTGCTCAAAACCCCCCATGAGATACAGATTCCAAGTACTACTATTCCCATTTAACAGATCAAGAAACTGAGGTTCAAAGAAATAAAGTGATTCACTCACGATTATATTGCTAGCCTGGACTCAAACTCTGATCTTAAGTCCAATGCTCCTTCCACTTTATCACAGGGCAGAGATTCTGGAAGAGGGAACTGTGGTCATTGATATGCCATGTGACATCACTGAGAAGCTGGCCACTTGTAGAGGCCACACTTGATGACTAGGGGTTGTCCCTGCTGCTTTTTCCTCAGATGCCTCCTTAGGATAATGTTTAGGCCACTAAAAAAATGGTTCCTCTCTCTGGAGTTGTACATTTGAGTAGAGGAGGAAATCTGTGAAAGACCTGAATTCAAATCCCACCTCAGACAATCTCTCTGGGCCTGGGTCCCATATAACCTCTTAGGCCTATTTCTTCATCTGTAAAATAGGGATAATAATAACACCTTATAAGGTTGTTGTGAGGACCAAATGAGATAATATATGTAAAGGGTTTTGCAAAACTTGAAGCAGTGTGTAAAAGTTGGCTATTATTATCTTTATCTGCCCCCTTACTCTTTCAATTAGTGAAGGCCTTGAAGAAAGGTACTGGCACAGCTACTTTAGAATAGAAACTCCCACAGAAGCAGTGAGATAGGAACAAGTTCTTACTAAGTGCTTGTGCCAGGCCCTTTACAAATATTACATCAATTGATACTCACAATAATCCTGCTAGATAGGTGCTAATCTGAATCACCTAGCTGCCAATGTCAATGTCTTTACTCTTGTTTTCTATCTTTCCTGGCATAACACTGTGATGCCCAAAAGATAGCATTCAATGTCTTTTGCGAAGGGAGGCAGGTACAATCATCTTGTCCTCCATTCCACTAGGTACCAAAATCCCACTTTGATAATTAAGGGATACCCTCTCAGTAGGTAATGTGGTACAATGGAAAGGGCTCCATTTGGAGTCTGACTTGAGCATGAGTTTGGGTAAGCCATTCCCCTCTCTAGGCTTCAGTTTCTTCATCTGTAAAATAAAGGGGATGGCCTAGATGGTCCAGATCTATGAGTCAGGTTGCTTAGTTTCTGAGAGGATGTTTCCTTAAAGCTGTTGCCAAAGGCAGGAGAAAGTGAGAAAGATTAAGCAGAAAATTGCCTTATTGGGAAGCAAGCCAACGAACTTGGTTAAGAGTAATCAGATGAGTTCATGGAATGAGCCCCAGGCTAGCAAGCAGGGGATCTGGGTTTTAATCTTGCCTTCACCATTGATAATAACCTCTGTGACCTTGAACTAGAAACTTAACTTCTGGGTCTCACTTTCCCTGTTTTTAAAACAAGGGAAACAACCCCCACCATTCCTCTCTCCCAAGACTGTGTGACAATTGAGATAATGGGTACAAATGTGTTTTGGAAGCAAAAGTGCTATATAAGGGAAATTCAAGGAATGATTCTTGTTTTTAATAATTTAATCTCAGTAATTTATTTTCACTGGCAAAGATTAAAATTCCCCAAATAAAAGGCAGACTTGGCCTCTCAAAATTCCACAGGGGTTCATGGTTGCTGCTGCGTTGCACTGAACAGATGAGTTTGAGTGGAATGTAAGAAGAAAGACACTCTGACCTACCTTGGCTGGCTCATAGGGAGGTGGCTGGCTCAGTAAGTCATCAGTGGGAGAGGAGGGAAGAGCATCTGAAAAGCAGGAGAAAGCTTCTAAGCAGGAGAGGAAAAAAAAAGAAGGGAAGGGAAAGGTGCCCAGGAGCAAAGGGGAGCAAACAAGCTTTAGGACATGTTGAGCCTTTTTAAATCTCAGGGATGTGGACTCCTCCAAAGGAAAACTGGTATTTCCCCATCATGCTCTTATAGGCTCTTAGGTTTAGAGCTGGAAGGAGTCCTCTAGGCCACTCCCCTTATTTTATAGAGGAAGAAAAAGACTGAGAAGTAAGGTACAAGATCACACAGGTAGATGGGATAGTTAGATGACTCAGTGGATAAAACTCTGGTACTGAAGTCAGGAAGATCTGAGTTCAAATGTGCCTCCCACACTAACTGTGTGACCCTGTACAAATCACTTAACCTCTGTTTGCCTTAATCCACCAGAGTAGGAAATGGCAAACCACTCCAGTATCTTTGCCAAGAAAACCCCATGGACAACATGGTCCAAGGGGGTGACAGATTCAGACACATCGGGAAAAGGACAACATCAAGATCACAAAGGTGATAAGTGTCAGAAGTGGGAGGATGAGCTCATTCCACGTTGCTTCTCCACGTTTTCCACACAGACATCCTTTGAATCTTGTGCAAGATTTTATTTCGGGGTCTTTTTCCCCCCCAATATGAAGTGCCCCAAGTCTTTGGACAGTGCCACCCCACCTCAAATATACACATACAGACACACCCACCCCTGTCCTATTGCACACACACACACACACACACACACACACACACACACACACCTGTCTGCAAAGCTCTACCCTCAGAGCCTCCTAAGCCTGGTGTTTCGAACAGGGCATTTCCCAGCATCAAGGTGGGCCTCCCTGTGAGGCCAGTCTGGGATTTGCTTGGTGACCTGGAGGGAAGTCTGCATTTTTTGGACTTGAAAAGAGGCGGCGATGGCCTGAGTGCCTGGCCGCACCACATCGTGGCCTGGCAAGCTCGCCGTGGCTCCCCTGGCCAGCAATGCCACAGGACGAGAGAAAAGGCCTTTCCTTGCTTCCCCTCGCACCGAGCCCCACCTGACAAGATGGCTGCTTGCTCTGATTGTCCGGCAGATCCAGACAGAGCTCCGGCCACTCGCTCCCGTCAGGCAGGCCATTAAGCATCTGCTAGACGGGCGCTGGCTTTTGATCATTACCATGTCGAGCCAGAGACCTGGAGGGGAAAGGCAGAGTCCCCTGTTGTTAGGCTAGCAGGAATCTCACTAACTTTCTGCGACCTTGGGAGAGGCACTGGAAGAATTTGAGCACGGATTCAAAAAACAAGACAGAAAGAAAGAAAGGGGGGCGGGGGGGGAATAGCTCGGCCGAGCCTGTTCCACACCGAGCTGGGCCGTTCCGTCTCCGCTAATGGGACCAAGGTGCTCTTTATTGTCTGAGGGCTCGTGCAGCAAGGCGGCAAGCGGGACTCCTGGGTTGCCTTTCCAAAGCCTGCCGGCCTGCCTGCAGCCCGGAATGAGTCCCTTCGCCTAGCCTGCCCCACGTGTAAAAGCCTGCCCCGGCTGGGGTAGAGGGGCCCACTTACTGGAGGTGGGGGGCCAGCCTCCAGCTTCCTCCCCTGCACACAGAGGACGAGACGGGGAGCGATAAATGGCGGCAGCGTGGCTGGTTACAAGACACTTGTGGAATCTAACCCGTCCTCGTCGCCAAAATGCCAAAGAAACGGGCTGAAAGGCTGCAGGACGCCTTCCCCGCTCTAATTGTGTCATCTGGGGACTTGGGGCTGGTGTCCTTAGGAAACCCAGCCCGGCTCCCGGGAGCAGGGATGGCGCTGCAGCCCAGAGGCCGGCTGGAAGCGGGGGGTTAAAAGCGAGCAGCCCCCCTCCCCTCCCAAAAGGCAAGCGGAGCATTCAGCAGAGACCCAGCCACCAGACAGTGCGTGTTTTGTGTCTTACAATAGCAGCCTACGTGACTTGAAGTGCTCTTCTCTTAGAAAACAAAATGCCCACCAGTTTTGCTTATTTGCTCTAACCTTCAAAGAGTCCAGAGGTCCCTTCCTAGTTCAACAAATAAATCCAGCAGCCTTCAGCCGACAAAGTTCTATTGTTCCTCCCTCTCCTGAATTTCCCCAGTTGTCTCTCTCCTTCTCTCCCTACCCGCTCCTGCCACCCCCCCATCCTTCTTTTTTGGGGGGTAACGACCTCCAGGATTTTTTTTATTCTTTGAAAGGATTGGGAATGTTGACACCCCCCCCCAAAAAAAACCTTGCCTCTGATGTATAGTTAGACTTAAGACGGCTGTGTTTGAACTCATACTGACGCAATCAGAACAGATTGGGTTAAACCAAATATTACAATTGCAAGAACTCATCTGGAACAAATCATTTTGAGGCCACCGAAAGTAAAAGGGCCCAGCTTTCAGAATGGTCAGCTGGGAGACCAGGCCGATGCTGCCATCTACCGTGGTGGGCTGATGGGACAGGGAGCCACCTCCCTGCCTGCCTGCCTGCTTGCCTACTGCTGCTGCTGCTGGTGGTGGTGGTGGTGTAGTTGCTGCTGTTAACCAGTTTTTGTTCATCTCCTAAACCAGCTCCTGTGCAGACATCTTATCCAGCCCAACCAGGTCTATTTTAAAAGGCTTGAGCTCTTCCCCAGCCCTCTAGATAAAGATAGCGAGCCTCGCTGTTTCTGCCTATTTTCTAAAAAAGATAGCCTTCCAATTATAGAGCACAGGTTGGTTACAATGAAGATTGCAGTTGGGGCTACGTGAGGTCTACTCTGTCCCTTCCATTAAACTGGTCCTTTGCCAGTGTTTCACATAGATGGAAATGTGTGTGAGTGTGTGTGCGTGCATCTGTGGCGGATGGTTGTTGTTGTTGTTGTTTTTTATGGGGTAGAGGGAGGCTGCAGAAAAGAGGGAGACACTAAACTCTGGGTTATGTCGGCACGTTGCTGAACTGCGAGTCACATGCCAGGCCCAGAAATGATGAAAACATCTGTTTTGCTTTAGACGGGCAAAGGCGCTAAGGGGATTGAACTTGCTCGCGAGCGCCATCTGCTGGGACTGGTGCAGGAATGCAGGCATTCCTAACACAATGCAGGTTGCCACCCACTCAGAGAATGATACTGGTCAACAGGTGAGGATTGCTGACCTTGAGGTCTGTGCCAACATTTGGGCTTTCCAGAATCTTTTTTACAAGATGATCCTGTCCATCCCTCAAAAAAAAAAGGCTGAAACACTGGAATCTCTGGGCCTCTCTGCAACAAAGAGCTTTCTCCTTTAGAGAAAGCTTTTCGGCAGAGGACAACAGAAAATGCCTGGTAGAGGGTAAAGAAGACTGAATTTGGAACTCCTAAGGCATGTGTGTAAATCCCAGTTATGCTACTTATCACCTGTGTGACCTTGGGCAGATCATTCTGACTCTGAGCTTTGGTTTGGACTCTCTAAGGTTTGGTTTGGATTTCTAAGTTTCCTTCTAGCTCCAAATTCTGTGATCCTAATATTTACTGCATTTTTATTCTGTTCCCAACACTGTGCACAGCACCATGATTTCATGAGTTAAGTAGCATTACATGTATGTGGGAAGTCATTATATAATGAAGTGTTTTGTGACATGTACACAAGCTTATGGGACTTGGTCATCCAGATTCTAAATAATTGACTGGGTCTATTAGACCCTATGTTGCCCAAACATACTCCATACCCTAAATCCTGGATCTCCCCTGTCTTAAAGGCTTCTGCTGTTCTCCCAGGCTCATAGAGTTTTAGAGATTGAAGGAAGATTAGAGGTTTCCATTTAGTCTAATCCTTCATTTTACATATAAGGTCCAGAGGGGTTAAAGAAATTGCCCAAGGTCACACAGCTACTTGCTGGTAGAACCTAGACCAGAACCTTCTGTTTAGGAATTTACTGCCAAAGGATGCTCTGGTCCAGCTATCCATACTGCTTCCTATCCCATGGTTGTTTTGAACCCTTTAATGGGTACGCATGCAGGTGATGAGGGGGTTTTGTATTTGTGAACCTCGTCAATATTTTAGGAGTGATTTGTGATTAATTTAGATCTCACAAAGGGTTGGTCTAATAGCAAAAGACCTGGGGTGGAATATGTATGCCAAGGCTCTCTTTTAAACACTGCCAAGCACCAGCTGAGTAACACTAATCCTTCTGTGGCACTCATATACTAAAGAGCAATTTCATAGTTTAATCCAACAATTTTTTTTAGCACCTACTATGTGTATGACCTTGTGTTCAGAGCAGGACATACAAAGATGGGAAATACCAGAATTCCTACCCTTCGAGTTTTTCAAGTAATGGGAGACAAGGGGAAGGATACAGGGTACACAAATTAGTGTGATACAAGAATGTGATGAGAATACAGGAGAGACACAAAATGCTTGTACTTTAATTTTTGTGTAGACCTAGGATCACATCAGTACAGGGAACACCCAGCATAGAAACTCCTTCCACCAAAACCATTTAACTGTAACTAATAGGAAAATTTGAGGAGGGAGAGATGATTTTCAGCAGGTAGGGGGAAGGAAGAATCCCTAACTTCCTGCAGACTCTTTGGAGAGAAATGCACTAGGTGAGAACCACTGTAATGAGCACAGTGTTCAGAGTCAGGGGACCTGGGTTCAAATCTCAGTTCTCATGTTTACTACCTAACTGATTTTGAGCAAGTTACTTAACCTTTCTTAGCCTCGGTTTTCTATCTTGTAAAATAAAGAGATTGGTCTGGTGATGTCTAAGGTCCCTTTCAACTCTAAAAAGATGAGTCTAAGACTTGGAGTGGGTACATCTAGATCCAAATCTTAGTTCTTCCACTTACTAGCTGGAGGGATTTAGGCAACTCACTTTCCATTTTGAAGCCTCAGTTTCCTCATCTGTAAAACAAGGACCACAATACTTGCATTACCTACCTCACAGGATTGTGACTTGTCTTCTCCTGGGTGGTCATTTTTCTATTAATGTGCCATACAAAGATCTCTCCAATGTGCTACAGTCCTTCTTCTGGGTCTTTTTTTATATTCCATTTCAAAGCAGAACTTGGGCTGATCTTCGATCCCTCTTTCTTGCTATATGACCAGCTCAAATCTTTCCCCACTTCTTGAGGAAGTCATTTACACTATTTCTCCAGCATAAGTAACCACTAGTCATGGGCTGGGCAGTCTATTCACATCCACCATGTGTCTTTCCATTGCCATCTGGGAGACATTCAGGTTTTGTTCTTTGGAGATTGTTGGAGAACCAAAAATGATAATGTATAGAAAGCACTGTGTAATCCTTAAAGCAGTATATGAATAAACACTATTATTAGTTATTAATGATTGCATTTGAGTTTTTTGGATGAATGGAGCAAACTTGATAGGATTAGTCTACTCAGTTATCATTGCTGTGCTTGTGGAATGGGAGCTCTCTGAGAGGAGGGGATAGAAACTGCTACCGTTGAAGATTCTTAAACCCCACCCTGCTCCAATCCTTCTCCAGTGATGGAGATGCTCTAGGATGTGTTGCCCTCTGCATGTTTGTAGAAGCTTGATCTCCAACCAAGGGAATCAAAAAATAAGGCTCTTTGTTCCCATTTTATAGCTGAATAAACCCAATAAAAGTTCAGACTAGTCCTCACCTCCCACATTTCCTCCTCCACTTGCTATCACCCCGCTGGCCACATCAACAGCATCTGTTTCTATAGGATCTGTGTACTTAAATTTTTGGTCCCTTCCCCACCCCCCCCAAAAAAAATCTTCAAAGCAGCCTACACATCAATCTGTCACCTGCAGCTGCTCAGGCTCAGAGGGGAATGACAAGGCCAAGGATACCAGACAAACCAACAAGATTAAGTTCCTTTTTTCCCAGTCTAGAAGCCTCTGACCTTAAGACTTCATTTTGGTCTTACTCAAAGCCAGCCAGTGCTAGGGCTGCATGTTCCCAATGGATTCCCTTTGTTTTACAGAAATAGGAGAGCTGGTAGCTGACTGATGCCCTCTTTTTTTCTCACCACTTTTTCTCATTTGGATCTGGATTTGTGTCACATAGACAGGTCCCGGTTTTGATCATGTGGAGGACGGAGATGGTATTTCTCCCTGTTATAGCAACACCTTTGATCTCAGCAATCAGGGCTGTTTTGTCAACAGTCAGCAAAGCAGTGTCTCAAGACTGGGTTCAAACAATAGGGGAAAAGTGTAGGAAGGGAAAGAGTGGTGTGCAAATAAATATTGGTGATTTTGCACCTCACTGGGGCTATGGAACCCACTCTTCCCAAATTCTTTCCCAAATCAGGTTAAGGCTTCTTTTACTTACCCATTTTTGCCTAGACTCAGTGTAGGGAACACCCAGCATAGAAACCCCCTCCACTAAAGCAGTTTGACAAGTCCTTTGTAACTTAATAGTCTTATAGAATTACCTTGAGCATTGAGAGGTTGTAGCTTTCCCTTGTTTATACAGCCAACATGTGATAGGGCAGAACTTTCTCCAAAACCAGACCCATCTTTTTATTCATAAAAAGGTAACATTTGTATTGAAGTCTATAAAACATCATCTATACAACAGGCCTCTGAAACAGGTGAAGTATTATTATCCTCATTTCATTTTACTGTAAGGAGGGAGATGTTATTATAGCAGTCCCAGTGTGCAGTTCTCCTCCCCTGATGCAAAATCGGAACCATTCATTCAGACTGGCAAAAAATATTTAGTTAGTAATGTGTCAGAGACAGCACTTGAACCCAGGCCTTCTGCCTCCAAGGACAACCAGAATTCTATCCATTACTCCTTGCTACCTATTCATCTACATTTTATAGATGAAGAAATCAGTGCCCAGAGGCCCACGATTAATTAGACTTGCCCACGATCCCACAGCTAGCAAGGGTTGGAGTTGGTATACAAACAACGGTTTGGCTTTAGGGTCAGGACTCCTACTACTCCGCTACATTGTTTCATTATCATTAAAGCAGCCCCATATCCGCACCCATAACAATGTAATATGTACGTCGAACACTGTGTTTGTAGTTCTCAGTGTGTTCGAGAAGTCACCTCCTACTGATCCCAGCCCGGACTGAATTCTGCGGCATCATTGTCTGAACCCACGTTGAGCACCTTCTTTTGCGGCTGTGAATAGACTGTAATCCAAAGACTGTTCCCCAAATAGAGGTCTCCTTTATGCTTAAGAGCCTAAATATAAGAGACATTCCTTCGACTGATACTCTCCTGAGTCAAATCGGATTTGCAGGAAATATTGCAAGCTCATAAATCGGGAGCTGAGCTGAAAGGGCCGGCAGAGTGGGGAGCCGCTCGGCATCGTCTGTCTGGAGAGCCCTCCAGTGGCCAAAAGAATGCCTGCCGCAAACAAAGACCCCCAGAGCCAAAGGCTGCAACAAAGACAGAAATGGAGGCAGGGCGCTTGGTGCCATTTAAGAAACCGCTAGTATCCGCTCCTGTGTTGACATAACATTTGCAGGTTTACAAAGCCGTTTACCTGCTTTATCTCATTTGATTCTCATCGAATGAGGAGCATTGGGAAGTGGGGGTGTTCACTGGATGTTCAGCCAGAGGACCTGGGTTTGAATCCCTGAGAAAGTCTGTTACTCCCTGGGTGAACTAAGACAAGCTTCTTAACCCGGGCTCTGGGGCTCGGACAGTATTATCTGCAAGGCCCTTTGCAGGTCTAAGTGATAAGACCACCCTGCGAAGTTGCAGGGGGAGTCTTCTTATCACCATTTTAGAGATGAGGAAACTGAAGCCCAGGAAGGCCTAGAATCATAGGTTTCGAGCTGGAAGGGACCTTATCATCTAGTCAGGGATTTGGTCATCTAGGCCAAATCCCTAATGTCACACAGATAAGGAAGCTGTGGCCCAGAGAAGTGCCAATATCACATAGGTTGTAAGTGGCAGAGCCAGAATTCAAACCTGGTTCTCTGATTCTGAATCCAGTGTTCTATGATGCCATCCTGCTTCTGAAGTGCCTTGTCAAGGAGTTGTTGTTCAGTTGTTTCAGTCATTTCTGACTTTGTATGACCCCATTTAGTGTTTTCTTGGCCAAGATACTGGAGTGGTTTGCCATTTCCTTCTCCAGCTCATTTTACAGATGAAGAAATTGAGGCAAGCAGAGTTAAATGACTTGCCCAAGGTCACATAGCTGGTAAGTGTCTGAGGCCAGATTTGAACTCAGATCTTCCTGACTCCAGGCCTGGCACTCTATACACTGAGCCACTTACCCACCCTTGTAAAGAAGTCCTGCCACTGAATATCCTGGAATTCTAGAGCATGATGCTTCAAAGAATAGAGGCACCATTCCTTTCTCTACCAAGCACATGGATGGCTGGGATACAAGAAACTGCACTCAGGTGCTCTTCTCTCACTCAAGCTGGAGCCCAGCTCCTCCTGGAAAGTTTATTTCATGTTATAATGAGCATATTTGGGGTGTGAAGGGCTTTTATTGTTATTTGCCTAATTTGGCTATATTTATTAATCAATTATCTATGTCAATTAGTCATACCTATACTCCCTTCCATCACTAGAGGAAGCTGGAATTAAGACAGTGTGGTGTAATGGATATGGAATCAGAAGATCTGGATTTAGGTCCTGTCTGCCATTTACTAGTTGTGTATCCTCGGACATGTCTCTTGACCCACCTGAGCCATATAGCCTTTACACAGCTATAAAATGAAAAGACTAACACCTTCTGCTGGCCTCACTGCAGTGAGGTTATTGTGAGGTTCAAATAAGAATATATGCAGAAGGAAGGAAGGAAGGAAGGAAGGAAGGAAGGAAGGAAGGAAGGAAGGAAGGAAGGAAGGAAGGAAGGAAGGAAGGAAGGAAGGAAGGAAGGAAGGAAGGAGGGAAGGAAGGAAGGAAGGAAAGAAGGAAGGAAGGAAGGAAGGAAGGAAGGAAGGAAGGAAGGAAGGAAGGAAGGAAGGAAGGAAGGAAGGAAAGGGAGAGGGAGGGAGGTAGAGAAGAAAGGGAAGAAACAACCATTTATATAGTACTTGCTATGTGCTAGGCACTGTGCTAAGTGCTTTTTCAAATATCTCGTTTGATCACCACAATATCCCTGGGTTGTTGTGCTATTAGTATCCTCATTTTACATTTAAGGAAATTGAGGCAGACAGTGGTGAAGTGACTTGCCCAGGGTACCATAGCTACTAATTGGATGAGGCTGGATTTGAATTCAAGTCTTCCTGATTCCAGGCCCAGAGCTCTATCCACTACATTATGTAAATGTAAATTATTACTCTATCTTCATTACCTACTTTGAATGAGTACTTTCCTCTGTATGGGTAATAAAGGATAAATAATATCTGGTTCCCACCCTCTACAGTTTATAATCTGGTTGGGGAAGTGATGAGTTTCTAAATATATCTGAGGAAAGTGCTTTGTAAGCCTTTAAGTGCTAACTAAATGACATATGGAGATAAACTAGTCATATAGAAAGAGTAAGGCATGACTGATAGACAGCCTGAGCACTGCTCTGGTACCTACAAATTATTAAAGAAACCAGAGGAAGGCCCCAGCAGTCTCCACCAAAGGAAGGTATATCCATACTAATAAGCTTGTTGTCACCTGGGAGTGTTGAGCTATATCTCACAATGGAATGCAACCTATACTAAATGCTGATAGCATATTCTCCACCTAAATTAGTGACTAGCTGAGCTTAGCCCAGTGGACACTGTCTTATCAGGAAAACCTAGTACTATCTCTATTAGAGATCCCTTCTGAGAAGCAGGGTGGAAGGGTGGAGAGGACAGTAACTGAGCCAAATTGGAGTCTGGTAAGACCAAAGCCCAATGGTCTCTAGAGGCATAAAGGATTACTGAGGGCCAGTAGCCTGAATGATCTGCTGTAAACTATTATGTGTGTATGTGGGATAAAAATTGGACTTTAGTTTCTCTCTCTCCCTCTATCTGTGTTTATTTGTCTCTATGTGTGTGTGTATATATATATAAAGACGTTACATATTTAATACATATTAATATATAAATAAAATTAAGATAAACTGTTTTGGTTCATTAATTTTGGCCTGTCTGCTGTCAGCAGAGGCAAGAAAGGACCCATAAGTTAGAATGGATGAATGAATAAATGAGTGGATGGATGGATGAATAAGTAAGCTAAGTCCTAGATGAATAGTAAACCTGATGACTACCAAAGTAGTTTAGAAGACACATTCTTACTCTGGGCTGGACTGTGCTGGCCAAAGGAAGGCATCTTGGAAGAGGTAAGATTTGAACTTTACCTTAAAAGATGAGTAGGATTTATGTATATGTGTCTAATTTCCCTAACAAAATGATGAGCTCCATGAGGCCAGTGTAACTGTGATTGGCTGGGGCCAAGTCTTGAAGGGCTTTTAAAGTTCTCCAGGAGGCTTATCTATATGATATGTATCATACTTCAATATAACTATAATCTCATCAATGTAAATATTCCTTCTGATCTATTTAACACCTCTCTTCCTGGGCAGTTTTTGCCTATATCTTTCCAGAAATCTTCTAAAAGGAGACAAGCAATATATTGAAGGCTCTTTCTAGCTCTTTTAATATTTCCCAGATGCTAATACAACATATGATGTTCATCTGTTATCCTTCATTCTTGACATATGAGTGACCCACCTCCTTTTCTAGGCACACATGTCTTTGATGAGGCAAGTTATCTTTGGTAGTGAAATGCAACCTATTTACACCCACCATTTTCTTTCCAGTTCCTTTAGGATCCCCTCCAATTTTTATCTTTCTGGGACTGTGGAGTTCTCCCAGATTCACACCCATATAGAATTACCAGGAGAATGTTTACATTAAACAAAAAATTTTTTAAAGGTGAGCTTTTGCAAAAGAAAGCAGCATAAGGTCATTGGAAGCTCCAGGCAATTTCTTAAATGGTATCCAGCCGATCTCCTCCCTTTTGGAAAGAAGAGATCATTTATATTATTCACCAGACAATTATGGGAATTATAAATTATCTGTGGACAATCCTGCTTTTAAGATCTCATTAACATAATTAAGCAGCTTATGTGATAAGAAAGCACCATGTTTCTCTCTTTCTCTTCCTGGTACCCACACAGCCTTAGAACATCCAGTAAATGGGGTTATAAAAACTCTAATGATCAGAATGAAGGAAGGCACCTTTGGACTCACACTGCCTCCTTACCTCTGTGTCTTATTCCTCTACTTTACTGTCCATGAGAGCAGAGAATGCTTGTCATAAATGCTAAAGCTCAGGATGAGCTGGAGACAGAGAATACTAAACACAACAAAAAAGGGCTTAGCTTTTAAGCTCTCCTGGGGACAAGAGGAAAGCTAAAGAAGGGAAAGGACAGTGACACCTGAGAGAAAGCGAGAGAAAGCAGAGATAGCCAATTATTATTATCCTTGTGTTTTCTTTGCCAAGGAGGATCTTTGGATGGGAAGGACAAAATAAACACGACCAAAGTAGAGTTGATACCTAAGATAAACAAGGAGTTAGTAAGAAAGTGTTCAAATATTTTTTATGAGTCCAAGTCACAAAGTCCAGGTGTCCTACCTTCTTAGGTACTGAAAGAATGGGCAGGTGTGATTGCTGAGTCACTGTCAATGATATCTAAAGACTGGGAAGAATGGGAGAGGCACTATAGGACTGAAGACAGACAAAGGTGTTCTGTTTTTCAGAAAGGGGGGAAGATTCTATCATCTCTAGACTTGACTTTGATTCTAGGTGAAATTCTGTAACTGACTATTAAAGGAAAGGTGATTGAAGATCTAGATAACGAAACAGTAAGCCCAAAGAGCTAGTATAGCTCTTTTCAAGAACAGGTCACACTAGACTAACCTTATTTCCTTTTTTGACAGAGTTACTAAAGAGTAAATTATGGGAATACCCTAGATATACAATATCTGAATTTTAGGAAAGCATTAGATAAAATCTCTTATGCTCTTCCTGTGGAAAAAAAAAAAAAGATGGAAAGAAATGAGATGACAACAAAAGATTGATTTGAAATTTGTTAGATGACCAAATGCAAAAGGAGTCATTAATGGTTCAATGTCTACTTGAAAGGAGGTTTCCAATGAAGGGCCCTACAGATTCCTGCTTGGACCCATGTTGATTTAACATTCTAACTAATAACTTAGAGAAAGGCCTAGACGGCATGCTGCTATAATTTGCAGATGACAAAAAACAAAAAAACAAAACTGGGAGGGACAGGTAAAACCCTGGAGCACACTCAGAATTCAAGGTGGTCTTGATAAGCTAGAATATTGGACCAAATCAAATGTGATCAAATTTAATAGGAATAAATATAAATTCCGACACTTGCATCCAAGAAATCAACTTCACCGTTACAAGATGGGGAAGGCATGGCTAGCTGACAGTTTTTCTGAAAAAGATTCAAAGGTTTTAGGGGACTTCTAGCTAGATATAAGTCTGCCCTCAGCAGCCCATATCAAGAATATTGTGTTCACTTCTAGGGCTGTATCCCAAAGAGATCATACAAATGGGAAAAGGACCCACATGTACAAAATTATTTATAGTAGCTTTTTCTGTGGTGGCAGAGAGTTGGAAATTGAGGGGATGCCCATTAATTGGGGAATGGCTGAACAAGTTGTAGTATATGAATATAATGGAATACTATTGTGTTATAAGAAATGATAAGCAGGTAGACTTCAGAAAAACCTGGAAAGACTTGTATGGACTGATGCTGAATGAAGTGAGCAGAACCAGAAGAACGTTGTACACAGTAACAATCATGTTGTGTGATGACTAATTTTGATAGACTTAGCTATTCTCAGCAATGCAAGGATCTAAGACATCTCCAAAAGTCTCATGATGGAAAATGCTATCCACATCCAGAGAAAGAACTATGGAGTTTGAATGCAGATTGAAGCATACTATTTGCTCTTTTTTCTTCTGTTTTGTTTTGTTTCTTCTTTCTTGTGGTTCCTCCTTTTGGCTCTAATTCTTCCTTACAACATGACTAATGTGAAAATATGTTTAATAGGAATGGATTTGTCGAACCTATATCAGATTGTACGCCATCTTGGGGAAGAAGGTGGGGAGGGAGGGGGAGAAAATTTAAAACTCAAAAGCTTGTGGAAGTGATTGTTGAAAACTAAAATTAATTTATTTTTAAAAAAATAATATTGTGTACAGATCTGGGCACTACATTTTAATAAGAGGATGGTTAAGTTGGAGAACATCCAGAAGAGGACCACCAGGATGCTGAAGAGGCTTATGTTAAAGCCATGGGAAGACTGGATGAAGGAAATGAGAATGTGTACCCTGGAGAAGAGAAGACTTAGGGGAGACATTATAAGTATCTTCAAGTATTTGAAAGCTATTTAGAAGAAGGATTAGACCTGTTCTGTTTGTCCCCAGAGAAGAGAAATGGGATCACTGGATGGAAGCAGCAGAGAGGGAAATTTTGGCTTGATGTCAGGAACAACTTCCAAATGATGAGAGCCATCCCAAAGTGGAATAGGCTGCTTCAGGAGATAGTGGGTTCCTCCTTATTGGAAGTCTTCCATCAGAGTCTGGATGAATGAATGCTCGTGAATAAAAATAACTGACATCTATTTGGGTATATTAACATTTTCAAAATGCTGCTTTTGCAGTATCTCAAAGTCTCACAACAACCATGTGAGAAGTACTGTAAGTATCTTTATCCCCATTTAACAGATGAGGCAACTGAGGCTCAGACTAATGACTAGCTTATGGTTTTCTAAGACTTGGTAGAATGTAAATCTTTATACATATATGCACACACATGTGTTTTATATTTACATATGTATGTGCACATACATGTGCGTGCATGTGTGCGCACGCACGCGTGTGTGTGTGTGTGTGTGTGTGTGTGTGTGTGTGTAATCTCCTTGATTAGAATGTAATCTCCTTGAGGACAAGGACTATTTCACTTTTGTCTTTGTATTCTCAGTGCCTGGAACATAATAGTACATGCTCACCTGGTGCTTGCTTAATTGATTCCTGACCCTGAGGACACCAGCATTGTCCACCATATTACACTGCCTTTTGTATAGGGGATTATATGGGTCCTTTCCTTGGTAGTATCAGTTTTTAGTAGAGTTTTTAAGGAAAGGAGAGAGACATGGCTGGCAGAGGACAGTAGGAGGATGGCTTGATGACTAGAAAAATGTCTTGAGTCTGGCACAATGCTCCGCACATAGTAGGTGCTTATTAAATATATTTTGTCAGTGTTGAAGAGGTTGCAATGAGGCAGCAAGTCATTTCCATGTTCCTATTGTAATGGGAAAACTGGCCAGTAAGTCCTCAGTTCCTGAGGTATGTGCAGGTATTTTGTCACAGACCATGTGCAGTCTTTCTCTGCCTTGTTCCTGTCTGAGTGACCACCAACTATGTGGCAAGTTCAGGAGAGCCTATTTCCAACCAGCTATTAGTATTGGGTGATCATGAAGTCTTCTAATTTACTGAGGATTCAGAAGGACAGATGACTCAGGAGGTGGTGAGATAGAAGTGAGCTTCCTGGGATGACCGATCTATATCCCATTATCTTTTCCTTCCTGGAGGGGTTTGAGGCAAGAATTACTTTAAGATTCTGAGTGGAGGGAGGGAGCTGACCCTATCCTCCATCTAGCTATAGGGGCTATGGTGCCCCTATTCCTTTGGTGATTATGTTTTCCTGACCTTAGATGAATGAGTATTCTGGGAGCATACGGCCCAAGTGATCATGTACTTCTGGGAGATCTGGCTCCAAAGAAATAGTGGCCATTAACAAAGGAAGAGTCTATAGCCTTCAAGAAAAGTCTACAAGTGGAAAGACAATCTCTTGAGGATGGCAGCAGCTTCAGGGGTCTTTGGTTGAGGAAAGAAGTGTCAGCTATGGATTCTAGAAAGATACCAATACTTGGAGTCCAGCAGAGCTACTTCTAAGGGGAATTTTACGTAGACTCCATGGAGGGAGAAAAGGACACAGTACAAGAGTTGGGGAGTCATACCCTTTGTTCCATGTGTACAAATTAGATAAAAATGGTTCCCCTTCAGATTCCTTCCCACTGTGGGGGTGGGTCATCTTGACCTGCAGTACTATCTTTACCATCCTCAGACCAGGGGTGTGGGAGCCAGCTCAAACTGGCTCAAGAGAGTCAACTGTTAAATTTTCGTTATGAGCATTTATACCTCAGAAATTGGCAGATACTATAAATTGGGGCTGATTTATTATTTGGTTGATTGTCTAGACTTAAGAAAGTGATGAAAAAATGTTAATAATGCACATAAACCTTTAAAGTATGTGGGGCATATATTTCCCCCCTAGAGAGCTGATTGTTAAACATTTACCAGCATGCCCCGTCTCAGCCTCTCAAGGTTGCCCCTAAAACTCTGGAGGAGAGGAGGAGTGAGCCAACCTCTGGGAACTTGGTTTAAATGTCCTGTTGGGAGAGTATCCTAGAGTGTGGTACTAGGAAACATGAAGAGTCCTGGAATGGGAGTGAGAACTGGATTCTAGTTCTAGTCAGTCAAGACAAACATGGTGCTTGGCTTATAGCAAACATTTAATAAATGCTTATTTAATCATTCAAGGCATGTAGGTACCCAAAGAAGGATGTGAAAATTGCACCCTTATTCCTTATTTCCACTGTATATTTTACAGAGATTTAGTGTCCATTAGCATTTTTGGACCTTCACATACATATGGAAACTGACATCACAAAATAACTACCTACAGTCCCTAAGACAGCCAACTCGTTTGACATTTAAATACATGCATCTATAAAGAGTTGTTTTTAAAAGTACCTAAGTTGCTCCCTCCCACATGCTGCACCCTAGGGAGCTGCCTACTTTGTCTGCCCCTATTCCTGTACCTTGTCCCAACTCTGCCACCAACTCTGTGTGACCCCAGGTTTCCATCTCACTGATCCACGAGCCATGTTTGTTCTCTCTTGGCTATATTTCTCTCTCTCCTCTTTATAAGTCCTATTTAAAACACATCTCTGGGAAGTCTTCCTGTATCAACTCTATCCTGTACTAATCATTCCAATTATACTCCAGTACCCTTCTTGAATATATGTACATATTTTGGTGGCGTGGAAAGAATGTTGGATTTTGGAGTCAGTTTGAGATCCAGCTCTGCTACATACTTACCTGTGTGACCTCAGACAAATTAGTTCCCCTCTCTGGGCCACTCTGTAAAATGAGGAGGTTGGAATAAATGATCTCTGAGATCCCCTTCCATCTCTAAATCCATGATGCTACATGCACACCCACATACATACACATACATATATGAATATATAAATATATGCACACATATATACATAAATATATACCCAAAATACATGCACATACTTATTCATAAATATATTTGTACAAACACACACATATGCATACACACACACATAAATATATATGTACACACAACTCTGTGCAGCTGAAACTAGTTAAACCTTTGGTTATGTTCCCAATGCATACATTAATGTCTTTTGCCTGTTCATGTAATCTCTCCAACAAGGCCAGGGACTGTGCCTTTTCCTTTCCCCATACCTCTCCCACAGCCTATTATTACTGCTATTAATCTTAATTATAATAATAAAGAAATACTTCAGCACTTGAAGTAGCCATTATTTCCTTGGTGTGGGTGCTCCCCACCCAACAAGACACAGGTCCCAGACTCTTAACACCTTAGGAGTTGTCTCTTAAAACAAAAAAAAAAAAAAAAAAAAAGGAATCACCTGGTTATTATTCCAATGATGAGCCTCACCAGACTTAGCTAAGCAGATTCTCGGGTAACAGGGAAGGGAATAAGCATTTGTATAGCTCCTACTATGTGCCAGGAAATTGTCTAAGCACTTTACAAATATCATCTTAATAGATCACTGCAACAACCCTATGAAAAAATGCTGTTATTACCCCCATTTTATATCTGGGGAAACTGAGGCAAATGAAGGGTTTGTTTTTTTTTTAAGTTACTTGTTCAGAGTCTCACAACTAGTAAATGTCTGAAGATGAATTAGAATTTAGGTCTTCCTGACTCCAGGCCCAGAGCGCTTTCCACTGTATCAACAGATATGGAATCCATCCCTAGGACCTTCCTTAAAGGTATTTCTGTTCCCTCTAGAAATAGTTACTTCAAAAGGTATAATCCTCCCAACATGTGAGAGGCATCATCCCTGCAACGAGCCCTAGTACCTTTGTCTCTAGGGGAGGCTATTATAGCTTGGCGTAATTCATAGCTTAGCTCAATTCCAACCTAGCACAGTCCCAGCCCCAAGTCTAGAATCCACCTCAAATTCGGCTCTTACGCTCTCTGGCTTCTGCGGGCTTCTCTTTTGGGCTGACTGGTTGCAATTACTAGAATCCTGGCTCCAAGGTCACCATGGCTTGAACTCTGGGTCCAGTGGGGATTGCCACCTGCCCCTGAAACTAAGAAGGATAAATGAAATGGAACTAGACAAACACCCCAGGTACAGGGTCTAAAAGGAAAGGGGTGGAGGGGTACTCACTATCCCTCCTTGTTCAGTTCATAGCACCCCATGCTGTGTATTGCAGGAAAAAGAGAAACCGTCCCAGTCTCATGAGTTTTAAAGATGCAGCCTGCTACAGCTACACAGTCGATCAAAGGAGGCTGAGGATGCAGGGTGCCTCCATGTTAGGCAAATCTAGGCATGCCCAGGGAAAGCTCCATACATTTAACAATAGTCACAAACAAGTCACATTCTCATTCAAAAATCTTCACTGGCTCCCAAGACCATCTAAGATAAAATACAAACTCCTCATGCATGTAAAGTCCTTCACAATCTGGCCCCAGTCTTTCTTTCCAGACTGAGCTCACACTACTCACTTTCATGAATTCTCTGGGTTTCAGCCAGACTACTCTGCTCCCTACTCACCTCCATTCCTTTGCACAGGCTGCTCTGAATTCCCATCTTATCTATCTCTTTTCCTTTACAATACCAAGCCTCTTCAAGTACCTCCTCCTGCAGTAGAGAAGTCTTTCTGGATCCTGCTGCTGGTTAGTGCTATATCTCTCCTCAAATTACAGGGTATTTATATACAATGTATAGGTATGTATGTACATATACATCTATGTCTATATATGTCTATATGTATATAAATCTGTATATATAGATATAAAGCTATATGTGTATATATATAGTTATATGTGTATATATAGATATAAAGCTATATGTGTAGATATAAAGTTATATGTATATAGAGATATAAAGCTATATGTATATATATAGATATAAAGCTATGTGTGTATATATAGTTTTATGTGTATATATAGATATAAAGCTATATGTGTATATATAGATATGAAGCTATATGCATATATAGAGATAAATCTATATGTGTATATATAGATATAAATATATGTGTGTATATATATATATATATTTATATTTCCCAGGCTTCTCTGAGCATGCCCAATTCTAACATGGAGATGCCCTCGAGGGACCTTTTGAGAATGTCCAATTTGTCTAACATAGAGCATGCTGTGTCCCCTACTAAGCCTTCTTTGATTGGTTGCCTTGGTATTTACAACTGGAGAGACTGAGCCAATCATCCTTTTCAATTGAGCTCTGCCATCTTTTTTTTTTTTCTGCTGCTCTCTTATTGGCTGTGCCCAAAGGGTAAAGATCCTAGTTCACCCAGAGCGAAGATGGCATGAACTGAACCCATGATAGGGGAAGGAACATCCTTCTCCTTCTCCCCCTGTTTTACCCTGGCTCCCAGAAATGGGCCTAGAGGTGTTTGTATCTGTTCTGTGTTGTTTGTTATTCTCAGTTGCAGGTGCCAGAGGTGATTCTCACAGATGTGGGAGCTGGAGCCATGTTGACCTTGGAACCAGGATGGCAGGTGAGGTGATGCAGTCAGCCAGCCTGACATGGAAGCCCTGAGAACCCAGGGTGCTTAGAACTCGAGCCCAAGGGGGATTTTGGACTTGGAACTGGGACTGTGCTCTATAGGAACAGAGCTATGAACCTAAACCCCTTCTCCTCCCTAGAGACTAAGATGGTATAAGAGAGGGGGGCCAAAGAAGGGGGAGGATTGTGCGTCCCATGTGTTAGGAAGAAAAGTTTGTATATTTATTACAGCTTTTGAAGCAAATATCTCTGTGTAAAGGCTAATTTGATTTTTTAATGGCTAATGGAATTGGGATAACAGGAGACCACCCATTACAATTGAGGGAACCTCATTCCTGAAGGCTAGAGCCATTGGCAGAGAGTTTAGACACCCAAATCCCCATAAGGTTACTGGAGAACCCCAGGGTAAAATCTAACATACCTGGCCTTCAGGAAGTGAAGGCAACAATTGTTAGTGTTACATATATATATGTAAGTATACACATACATATATATACACACAGAGTCACATATATAGTATTAACATATGTATATGTATGAATACATATATATTATATCTATCATATGTCTATCTATTTAAGCGTTTAATTCCTCCAGTAGAATGTAAACTCCTTTAGGGAAGGGACTGGCTTTTGTTTTGCCTTTGAATTTCTAGCACCCAGCACAATGCCTTCTATACAGTACATGCTTAACAAACACTTGTCGAATCAAACCGAGCTAGTACTTTTACCAAGAACAGCAACCATTTATTTCTTAAAAATTCTTGGTGCTTTTTGTTTTTTCTGTGACCTTCCTTTCTGCACACGTCCCTTCCCCCTTCCCTCCTCAGTGAGCCATTATCCTTTGTAACAAAGGATAAAAAAGACAGGAAAGCATGTCTGTAAACCTGGCCAACACCTCCCATCACCTGAATCTGCCAGTACATGCCATGCTCTCCACCCATAGTCCTCACCCTCTGCAAAGAAGAGAGAGACACAGTAGTCTCAAATGAAGAATACAGCACATGGTGTAGGAGTATGCAATTGATAATGGCTTTCCCTGGTTTCTTAATTTCTTTTACCTTTCTGCAAGGCTGCCTCTTCAATGCTGGGAGTGGAAAATTATGAGCATTCATTGGAAAGAGTCCATCCGCTCCTCGTTAAGTGACCCCATGGGGAATGGCATTAGGTTCCCATCAGCAGGCTTCTCAGGTGTCAGAATGCAGATGTTTGTTCTGGCCTGTCCAGGGGCTGATTTGGGAATATGGCAGCGGGAAAAGAAATCCCATCCAGGGGGCTCAGAGCAAGGGGGAGGAAATGAATTATGAGATGATGTTTGAAAAACTCATTTTTCATAAGAACGACAGTGTGGGTTTTAGGATAAATTGGCTAAGATATGGAAGTGCTCTCAAATATCTGTGCCAAAAGAAAAGGAGCTAGGGCACTGTCACACGGACGACCTGAGCAGCTCCTCTGAGTGGCTTTGAAAAGTTTGATACATTTTTTTCTCCAGATTTACCCTCTTGATTATATTTTTCTAAGGTTACTATGAGTATGCATTCCCTGAGCATAAGGCAACATTATATCTGTCTTCAAAGATTTGAAGGGCTGTCATGTGGATGAGGGAGTATTTATTCCCATCTCCTCTCGCCACGCACATTCCAGCCTTTCAGGCAGCATACTGTTATTTGGCCATCATGGTATATCAGGAAGCACACAAAATCAAAGCTTAGGAAACCAGGGTTCTAGTCTTACTTCTGCTACTGACTGGTTGTGTGACTTTAGGCAAGCTGCTTGACCACACTAGGCCTCAACCTTTTCCATGATAAAAAATGAGAGTATTAAATTCATGCATAGTTAATACATCTAGAACTTCCAAAAGTCCTCAGAGACCATCTAATCCAAGCCCCTCCTTTTATAAAGGAAGAAACTAAGGCCCAAGAGCAAGGGTGGAGAACCTGCAGCTCAAGGTCACATGTGGCCTTCTAGGTCCTTGGGTGTCGCCTTTTGACTGAGTCCAAGTTTTACAGAACAAATCCTTTTATTAAGGGGGTTTGTTCTGTGAAGTTCAGATTCAGTCAAAAAGCCGCACTTGAGGACCTAGAGGGCCACGTGTGGCCTCGAGGCTGCAGGTTCCTCGCCCCTTGGAGGTTTACTAACTTGCCTGAGGACACACTTCAGAATTTTTGCTCTCTCCATGTTGCCTGCCCCTGCTCTGTCTTCTTCTAAATCAAAAAGTGTGATTCTATTCTGCATTGCTCCAGAAGGCAGAACTAAGGTCAACTAGTATACACCATAAGAAGCATTCTAATCCATCTAAGGATGACTATTTTAATTATTAGAGCTATCTTATAAAGGAATGTCATGCAAAGTAGTGAGATTCCCATCACTGTGCATATACAGGTAGAAGTTACATGTATACCTTGTCAGGGAAGCTACAAAAATGATTCCAGCTTTGGGTGGGAATTGACCTCTAAGGTCCCTTCTAACACCAGGATTCCATAATGATGGGGAAGGCAGCACTAGATATATTATGGAAAGCTGAGGGAAACCAGCTTGTAGTTATAAAATTATTCTATCTAGTTAAGACTGTGATATGAGAGATCATAGAGTAGCCTGATGCTCATATGTATTCTCCAGCAAAGATCTAAAAAGACTGAAAAATGATCAAGACTCCAAAGAGAAACACCAGTAAGCATCTCCATCCAGCTCAGAGTAGCACACAAATATAACCAGAAACCTGTGGGCACTGAGAGAGGAGTCCCACCATGGTTAACAGACCTGAAGCTTTTCAGAGGTCTGTCCAGGAATGTTGGGATGTAATGGGGATGTTCCAGGGGCTAGAGGCCTATAGAATCAAACCAGAGATGGTCCAGGGCTAGAAGCCCATGGAACTCAAATTAAGGGTACTTCAGAATTTTTGCTCTTTCCATGTTGCCTGCCCCTGCCCCTTCCAAGGAGCCAGAAGCCCATAGAATTTAAACCAGGGAATCTTGAGGGCAGGGATCTGTGAACAAATTTCAGGAGGTCTACAAATATGAATTGGAAAAAATTACATCTTATTTTCACTAATTTCTATCTAAAATATAGCATTTTCTTTTATTATGAACATAGGCAACAATCCACAGCAGCATTAACTTTGCCCATTTGATAAGGGATCCATGAAATAAAAAAGTTAATCCTTGCTCTAGAACCAGCATTCTGAGGGCAAACAAGGTGGGGCAAGGAAGTGGGGAAGGAGTGTGTAAGTCAGTGGTGAAAGTCTCAGAACTGGGGATAGGACCAATCTGCCTCACCATCCCAAATGAAAGTTGGCGGGAGGATGAAAACACATATCCCAAACCAAGAACTGAGGCTGAAAATAAATGAATAATGGAAACAAACACAGTAGGCTAAGAGACACCCAAGAAGCAAACCCAGAAGAACAGAGTAGTAGTTACTTCACAGAATCTTGGAGAGAAAAAACATTCTTTGGTCATAAGGGCTACATGAATGCCTAAAAGAAATGAAGCAAGAGATTAAAAAAATTTTTTTTGGAAAGAGAATAAACAGCTTAGAACAGAAAGTTCTTATCCAAGTAGCAGATTTCCTGAAAAACAGAATGGAGCAAACAGAAATCAATGAGTCCAGGAGACAGCTAAAGATATTAGAATGAAGATTGAAAAAGATTGAAAAAATTAGAATAAAATGTAAATTATATGCTACCAAAAACTGTAAACTGACCTGTAAAAAGGTCAAGGAGAGATCACTTGCATGCCCTGAATCATTTCATTCCCCCCAAACCATGACCAAACCAAAAACCTGGATATCATATTTCAAGAAATCTGCCCAGATCTAGTAGAGGCAGAGGGCAAAGTGAAGGCAGAAAGAATGTCAGTCACCTCCTGAAAAAAACTAAAAACTGAAAATATCCAGGAAAGCCATAGCCAAAATCTAGAGATTCTAGGTCAAAGGAAAAATACTACAAGTAGCCAGAAAGAAAGAGTTCAAGTACCATGGAATTCTGGAGGTATCACACAAGAGTGTGCTAGAATATGATATTCCAAAAGGCAAAAGACAATGGCTTAAAGTCAAGAATAACTTACCCTGCAAGACTGAGTATAATCCTACAGGAGAAATGTCTTAGCTAGCGCTAGCTAGCTAGCTTTCTTTCTATCTATCTATCTATCTATCTATCTATCTATCTATCTATCTATCT